>NC_056733.1:1850604318-1850904318 GCF_019279795.1 Protopterus annectens
GCAATCAAATACTTCATGATGGAGGTAGGGGGATGTGTTTGGTGCTGTGCAGGCAAACAGGGCATCATCATCATCATCATCATCCTCAGCCCTCTTTTTCCCATTTTTTATACATGGGTCATGGTATCATGTTAACTGCCGCTAACTCTCTCGATTCAGTGCCACACTCCTGCCTTCTTCAACACTCATGCCTGATTGTCTCAGATCTTCTTTCACACAATCCATCCACCTCTTTGCTGGACATCATCACTTCCTCTTACCTTCTTCCTGTCTGTCCCAAATCTTCCTCACCAGACTGTCTTCTGCTTTTCTACATATGCACAAACCACCATAATCTGTTCTCTTTGATCTTTTCTACAATTGGAGCTACTTTGACTTCTGCTCTTATGTCCTAATTTCTTCATCTGTCCCACGGTGTGCATCCTGCCATCCTTCTCAGGTACTTCATTTCCATCACCTCTAGCTTCTTCAACTGTTCTGCCCTTACTGCCCAGGTTTCTGTACCGTACAGTAGTACTGGTTGCACCACTGTCTTGTACATCTTACTTTTCAGCTTCTTTGGCATTCTTCTGTCATGGACTACACCTGACACTCTATGTCAGTTAACTGCAGCCCCTCTTATTCTAGCTTTGACCTTTTCGTTCAAACTACATTTCTCCTCAACTACTCTTCCCGGATACTTGAAGCTGTTTACCTGTTCCACTGACTTCCCTTCTATCTCTGTTCTTCTGGTTTCCCCAATTTGCTGCCATTACCA
Organism: Protopterus annectens; assembly: GCF_019279795.1. Lineage (NCBI taxonomy): Eukaryota > Metazoa > Chordata > Ceratodontiformes > Protopteridae > Protopterus > Protopterus annectens. Next base: position 1,850,605,076 of record NC_056733.1, read on the forward strand.
ATGTCTTATCTGTGCTTAGTTTCATCCCATGTGCCTTCAGATTTGCATTCCATTCTCCTATCCTATGTTGAAGTTCTAGCTCAGAGTCTGCCTGTACTGCCACATCATCTGCATGCAGCAGCTTTGTTGATCCATCCCCTCCAACCTGTTTGCTAATGTAGTCTATCACCAGTATGAACAGCAGTGGGCTCAGAGCTGAACCCTGATGTACACCCACACCCACTGGGAACCCCCTCTGAGAGGCAGAATACTGTTTGTACTTGAGTGATTGGGTCCTTGTACATAGCTTGCACTAATTCTACTCATGTTTCTTGGACTTCCAACTACCACAGTACTGCCCAGATCAGCTTTCTTGGGATCTTGTCATATGCTTTCTCCAAGTCTAGGAATGCCCAGTTGGACTCTGCCCTCATCTCTAGCTTCTTCTCAAGTAACTGTCTCACTGCAGATGTTGGGCCAACCGTTTGTCAATCACCCTCTCCAGAACTTTCATGCAATTTGATAGGAGTTTGATGCCTCTGTACTGCCCACAGTTGTGTATGTCCCCTTTGTTCTTGTACACTGAAATGAGTATGCTTATTTTCCAGTCATCTGTGATACACCTTTCTCTCCACACTGTTATTAGTACCCTCAGGAGCCATTTCTCCCCTATCTCACCCGGCATCTTTATCATATCTTCTGTGACCTCATCTCAGCCTGCTGCTTTCCCTGATTTCATCTTCCTTAGTGCTGTTCTTACTTCTTCTAGGGTGGGTGCCTCTTCTTCTCTCATCATAGGCTGTTTATGGGGCAGTACAGCTTCTGTGGGGGTTTTCTTCATTCAGAAGCTGCTGGAAATACTCCTTCCATCTGTCTTTGATTTCCTGTGGACTGCTGAGCAGGTTGTTGCTGGCATCCCTTATGAAGGGTGTCTGACTATTTTCTTTATCATTCTGTCTTTGCCTTGCAACCTGATATAGTTTCTTTGTGCCCCTTACTGAGTCACTTTCCAGAAGTTGGTACAGTGCCTCTGATGCCCTATTCTCTGCTATTGCAACTTCTTTCTTAGCTTCTTTGTTAGCCAACCAGTAGTCCTTCCTAGCCTGGTCAGTCTTTTCTGTCTCCCACTTCTTCCTGCACTCCTTTTTTCTTTTGATGACTTCCTAGACTTCTGCATTCCACCACCAGCTTTCCTTATTTCCATATCTGGCACAGCCACATATCTATTCTGTAGTCCTAACACATGCTGTTTTTAGGCGCTGCCATTCTTCTTCAACTCCACCTATTTCTTCCTCTTCTTGGGGTGCTAGAGCCCTGAGTAATTCCTTGAACTGTTGTACTTTCTCTCCAGTCAACTTCCAGGTCTTCAGCCTGGTCTCTGTTGACCTTAGAGCCTTCTCTGACCACTGCTTGCAGCTGATTGTGGCAACTAGTTGTTTATGCTGTGGGCCAACTGTTTCACTGGGGATGACTTTGCAATCATGGATTCTGCCCCAGTGCCTTTTCCTTACTAGGAGGTAGTCTACCTGAGTTGCATGTTGACTGCTCTTGTATGTGATCTTGTGACTGTCTCTCTTTCTGAACCATGTGTTGGTACTATCAACCATTTGCAAGACAGAAGTCTAGAATGGCTTCTCCTTTTTTGATCCTGTTGCCCCACCCATGTGGACCCAGGCAGTCCTCATATCCTGTTCTGTCTGTCCCAATATGTGCATTCAAGTTACCCATTATCAACACCAATTCATGTTGTCCTGCTTTATCTACTAGGTCCTGCAACTGCTGTCTGAATGCACTCTTTTCTTCACTATCACAACCCTGCTGTGGGGCATAGGCTGAGATTATGAATACTGCCCTATCATTACACTGGTGTCTGACTGCCATGAGTCTGTCATTAATTCTGATGATATCTCTTACTGTCTTCTGAAGCCCTCTCTCTCACCACAAGTCCTACACCATATCTAGCCTGCCCTCTACCTGAGTAGTAGACTCTGGATCCCAAGCCAAGTGGCTTTGCTGCACTGCCCTTCCATCTTGTCTCCTGGATGCATAGAATGTCCAGCCTCCTCTGTATCATCATGTCAAGTATTAGGTTTCTATATTTCATCATTAGAATCAAGACAAAGTCAGCAATATTCAGGTCAACAACACCACAACAGGGACATTGTTAACAAATTATGCAATGTGTGTGATGTCCGCCAATCATTTTATGTTGGGAAGACTAATTGGTGCCTCTGAGACTGTATTAGAGAGCATCTCTACTCTATCAGTAAACATGATGACAAGAATGTTTTATCTTGAACTTGATTATGTCAGCCCTAGAGGGGGTGATATCAAGACTCATACTGAGTGCACTAAGATTAAATGGATGATTATTCTACAGGCCACTAGGGTAAAAGGGCTAAATTATTTTATACGTGTAAAACGTGTGCATAAGTGACGTGGCCTATGGTAAGGCCATAAATGCTTTGTTTGTTTTAATGCTGTAGATCTGATGAAGCATCTAGTTTTTGATGCAAAAGCGCTCATCTTTTACTTTATTTTATTTTTATTTTTGCTTTTGTATTACAGTTTTTATGTGATATATTCTGCCTGCCTGACCATTTTTATTTCATTTTTATATTTTTTCCTTTGGCGGTTTTGCTTCTGTTTTGTTTTGGTTGAAATTATGCAATTCAACTAAAAGGGTAAGAGAAGATGCTCATACTTCTCAACCTCTTAGAGCAAGAAATCTAGACAAAGTCATAAATAATGGGGGGAACAAAGGTCCAGAAACAGGGACACTTTGTAAATATTGCTCTCACAGACTTAGAAGTTGATTGAATAACAGATTTTGCATTAGCGTTAATTTTTTAAAGGATATGAAGTGTGAAACTCAAATGTATGTCTTTATTTTCTGACTTCAACCCTCAATGATTTGCCAGAAAACCACAATTTTATGAGAAAACAGACCAGAAATATGAGGCAAAACTCTGGATATTCTATGAAAATCTGTACAGTTGGAAGGTATAAAGATACCGTGTGTACCCAATCAGATAGCAGAAGAAAACACAACATGGCTCATGTTTTATAGGGACTGTACTCATAGCACGTCTTGGCAAAAAAAAAAAATGTTATGCTGCAACAAAAGACAGGATTCTGAGCCAAAAAGCAATGACATTCTTGTATATCATAAACATGTAACCACTATGGGCATGGCTATTAAAGCTGGTATGGCAAAGAGACTCATGACTGTGTCAGGATAGTGGCAAATAAAACTGATCCCTATGCCAAACACAGCTGTAGCTAACAGAGTACACAAGCCTTATCAGGTTTAGGAGGGGGCATTACAGGCAGTTATGTAGCCATCCTTCTGATGTCATCAAGGAGAGACAGAATACACATTAGAAGGATCAAATCCTGTGTTGCTGTTTAGTTTAATAAATAATGATACTGAAAATGCATAATACCTTAATCCAGATGAATATGGCATCAAACAAAATAGCTCCTGCCTACGTCATTTTGTAAAATTCTGTGAAAAAGTTCCTAATGCCCTAGACAATTATACATCTGTCCATGCTGCCTTTCTGGCTCTTGTTAAACCTTTCAAAACTATTCCTTATTCTGGCACCTGAAAAAAAAAATTATGTGACTGAGAATACAATCTGGTTCTTTAAATACTATGACCAAAATCAGTGGCATCAACAGCAGCAACAACAACATCAAAAAATCTACAGAGGGGGGAGGGGGAACAGTTGGAAGTCCAACCCACAGTACCCCCCCCCCCAAGAAAAGATACAACACTCGCAGCAACAACAGGAACTAAGACTTCCACCACACAAAGTTATACTGAATGGTGAAGGAGACTTTAAAATTTTCAATTATACAGAATGCCACATTGAAGAGACTTTAGTTGAACTTTTTTCGAAAGGTCTTACATTTGTACCAACAAATAAGTGCAATCTTGCTGAACTATTGATTGATTTTAAATTGTTTATTTGCAAGTTAAATTGAACTGTTTTGATGGGGAATTCATCATATAGAAATAATGAATTAAGGGTAACTATTACTTTTAATCCACCATGTAATCCTATTATTAACATGTTCGAGTCTTTATGTGAACACGAATTTAGGCAGTTAGTACACAACAACAACAAACATAGGAACACTGAAAATGTTACCTTGGAAGAACACTTGCTAACACTTTTTTGTACCCTTCCAATTAGACTTATGAAACCAGATAAAGGAGGGGGTTTAGCAGTTATGTATAATGAAGATTATATTAAGAAAATGACATCACTACTAGAAAAGGAAACATACGAAGAAGTGAGTTTAAGCCAATTGAACAAGGCATATAACAGAATTAAGATGTTCATTAGTGACTTATTTACAGATGGCTTTACCGATATACACTTGAACCACTATCTTACAATGTTGTTCCCTAAAATACCACAGGTATTTGGCATACCTAAAATTCACAAGAATTTGACTGACCCACCATTTAGAGCTTTGGTGGATGCTAGACAGTCCATTACATATCCCTGTGCAAATGTTGTAGATTCAGTATTGAAGAGATATGTAGAAAAGGAAATACAAATTTGTAAAGATTCCTGGTCTTTCTTAGAAGAAATTTAAACATTAACATTTAACGATAAATACTTTCTCACAGTTGATGTGTGATTTATACTCATGTATACCACAAGACCCAGGGACAGAATGGGTAGTGAACTTTATAAAAAATAAGGGGGCAACCGAAAATGAAAGAATACTAGTAGAACAGTTGTTAGATATTATTTTGAAAAATAACTATATATCATTTAACAATAGGTTATTCTTGCAGAAAATCGGAGTAGCAATGGAGTCCCCGGTAGGAGCGAGCTTTGCAAACTTGGTTATGGCCTACTGGGAAACTAATTACATATTTCAAAGTCAATGGAATGAAAAAATTATGTTTTACAAAAGATTTTTGGATGACATCTTTATAATTCTAAATGGAGACAGTGTTTTAGCAGATGACCTAGTTACCTTTTTAAGTTCAACTAGTACTTTTCTTAAATTTACTAAAAATTTGCAAGAACATAAGATTAATTTCTTGGATGTGGAACTTAGCAAAAACATACAAGAGGGCAGATACACTGCAAAAATTTATAGGGAAAGTACTTACTCAAATTCATTTCTACACTTTACTAGTTATCACCTTCAACACCAGAAAAAATCAGTGGTGAAAGGTCAACTTGTACGTGCAGCTAGAATGATAACTATAGAAAGTGAATTTGAAGAGGAATGTAAACTTTTGTATGACATGGTTACACATAGGGGCTATTCTAAATGGTTTTTGACAGATATCTTTCATGAAGTGAAAGATAAAAGGAAAGCAGGTATTTACAAACCAATTTTGAACAATTGCGTAACGATATGGAGAAACCCCTTAAATGCTGAAGTAGCTAACATTGTCCAGGAAGACGGATTCAATTCTACAGGACTTGAACAAGTTGTAAATACCAGAAATAAAAACTTTTCTCTCTCATTTACTTTCACTTACAGCCCTGTAGCATTAGATATCCAGAAAATAATAAGAAAATTCTGGTATTATTTATCATTGGACGAGGATATATTTAGTAAGATAGGTGAATTCCCCATTATTACACTTAGACAGGGTTTTAATATGAAAAATCTTTTAGGAACACAGTAGAAAGTTAAGAAGAACAATGCGGGTACACACAATTGTGGAGCATGTAAATACTGTAGTTATATAGATAGTGGGAATTGTTTTACAATTAGAGATGAGATATTTTATATTTATGACATTTACAATTGTAACACAAGATCAGTCGTATATTTGGCCCAATGTCAACAATGTCCAGCATTTTATGTCGGTAAAACCGACCATCGTTTAAGAGACAGAATTTACGAACATATATATGCAAACAATAAGAAGAACATTGACAATGCTTTAGCAAGACATTGTGACCAAAACGCTGAACATTTGTTTAAATGTAAGATAATCTCTAAAATAGGTCAAAGGGTGGGAAATAACTACAATTGTGAAAAATACACAAATGATAGTTTTATTAAGTTATTTTTAGAGAAAAGTGAACTCAACTGGCAATTGCGTTTAAAAGCTTGTACTGAGCCAGGGTTGAATGAAACGTGCTCCATATCATTTGTACTCAAACTAAGAAGTTTACTTAGGTAAAATGGTCCTATCTATGAAAACTGAACTATTCCACCTTTTTAAAACAGATTTTGGCATTTTTTTATACTCCATGATTATTGGGTTTTAATTTGGTATGAGTGGCTTGATAGATTTATTCTACTGTAGACTGATTGATTATAACAGGCCCAAACTTGTTGATAGACCCTATTTTGATGGATAATCCATGGCAATGAGCTTTAGGGATTTATAGAATTAGTACATAGTAGTAGATAAGCTAATTAACAACTAGCATTGAATTTACAGGTTACCTAAGATTATAGTTCATTAAGGTTTTTCACTTCAATTGAACTTAGTAGGGAAAGTTTTATTGTTATAAGCAGTGGTGAATAAATACAAACTATTAGTTCAAGTTTTGGAAACTACTTACATTATTGAAAAAAACGACAGTGGTTTACAAATTAGATTATATTATTATGTTTATATTTTACCAGCCAGTGCATAGTACTATTTGTTTTTAGTATGTGTATGTTATCGGGGACAAGCTTAAGCATAGATAGGAATGTAATAATAGATTGCCTGTATTTAGTAGGCATAGTATGGATTTTATAAGTGGGTATGAATGAACACAACTTTTTAATTGAAGGCTTAGAGCTTATTTACATTACTGCGGAGATGCCTAAAAAAAGCTACAGTAGCTTACGATTCAAGGCATTTTATTATGTACATTTTTTATTAGCCATAGCACAGTTTTGATTTTATATTAATTTAAGGAAAGTTAGTATAACAACTGTATATATACACATATGGAGAGATTCCCGATGAGTAGGTTTATTAACATACAGTCTCTAACTACGTTAGATAATTTATTATTTTAATTGTCTGTTCCTTGTTGATGTCGTGCATGTTTATACAGTTATACATTTACTTGATAACTCAACTTAAAATATGAACAGGACGCAGCTCACAAGGGCAGTATATACCTTTGAACCTTTATGAATATTTAAAATATTTAGTATGACTTTATGGAGAAATTGTGCTTACTTTCAGCGAAGTTAACTACGACTTTAAAAATTTCAAAGGAAAACTACTCTGTCCTGATAGGTTAGCACCAAAATGAGAGGTTATTTAAACTTGATTTTAATGTCGGTTTCTTGTCTGAAGAAGTCCAGATATAATCCGGACAAAAAGTACTTTACATTTATGTTTTTTCTGTTGCTTATTTTTACAGCTTTCATTATTGGTACATGACAGTACTTTTATTCTGTCTTTTAACTTGTTCATGTGGTATCAGAAGAATAAACCTGCTGGAAGCACTACTGCCGTTTGGGACTTTGTGCTTTTTTGTTCTACAGACAGCCATAGGCTTATACCATGGCTTTTGATATCCATGACCTCTCATTAAATTATGATTCATTCATACATGATGAAGAGAAGATAGATGAGGGACATGATACCATTATCATGACCAGTGATATATCATTGTCATCTCCAGTAATAATTACATAGAAAGATGTGAGCTATGGATCATAGCTGGGATATTGCTGACCATTCACTTTTATAGCTGCAGATCTCCTCAATGTACTACTACAGGGCACAAATGTCCAACAAATCCAGCCCATCCATAATGTGTTACTTTATGCTGCTGTACATACAGGAGGTATGCTGATTTATTTTACTTGCCATCCAATGGTGGTAGATGACAATGATGGCCCTTTTACACAAATGTGTGTCATGATGGTTTTGAGGAGGCATATTTGATGTCTTGTGATTTAAAGGTCATGCAATCAGTTAGCCACCAGGAGGTGCTGTTTTTATGCACTTTGGACTGCAGCACTATGGACTACAGGTGTTATGCAGCAGCAATACATCACCAGTATAGAGGCAGCCACGGCACACAATTCAGCACTGGCACGCTTCAGACTGCCTTAATATACAGGACACAGTAGTGGTAATAGAAACACGGTGAGCATGTGACTACTGCAAGGCTGTAAACATTGGTTTATACAACAAAGGGCACAGACAGGACATCTACGGAATTAAATATGTACTGTATAGCATAGTGTTTATTTATTTATTTACTTATTTGTCTTTGTTTACCAGAAAAGACTGACTGGGTAATACCCATTTTCAGCAGAGGCCCATGGAGAAAATCTCCATTTACTTAGCCTGCATTATACTAAGTTCCAGTCAAACACAGAGTTGTTACCTTTCTATGTAGATTTATACACAAACAGTAGTCACACATTTATACATATACATTCTAAGATTTTACAGAGGAGGAAGTTACTAAAGAGAAAGCTCTCATGCAACTTAGTGGATTGTACAGGCAGTTAAGTATAAACATTGTTTTATCACAGTTAGGGGTCACCACAGTGGAACTTCATTCCATTAATGATTGGTAGTGGACTTTTACGGTGCTGAGGTGCCAGCCCAATTCCCAACCTTCAAAGAAGGCACGCCCATTCACGCACGCACCTACCTGCATGTCTTTTAAACGTCACTCGACTGCATGTCCTCACCGCGGTTGAGTGACATTTAAAAGACATGTAGGTAGGTGCATGCATGAATGGGCATGCCTTATTTGAAGGTTGGGCATCAGGATAGCACCAGGGCACCGTAAAAATTCACTGCCAATCATTAACAGACCGGAACTCCACTGTGGCGACCCCAACCAAGAAAAGATGAAAGACATTAGTTTTTAGTAAGAGTTTGAGAATATTATGTTTAAAGAGAGTATTTAGATAGCATTTACAGTGGAAAAGTTTTAACCCTCTGATGAGCATGTACAGGACAAGGACTGGTGAAGATGTTTAAACAGTGAATTAAAGCTACTGAGTTTGTCAGAGAGTTTTATTTCCAAGGGGATACTATTCCAGAGTTTAGCAATATATTGGGAGTACAGTGAGTCTCCTGTAACATTATTTGACTTATTTGTAAGTAATAAGAACTAGTTAATAGAATGGAGGTCCCTTGCTGGACAGTAGGGCAATAATAAGTTTTTTAGTGCAGGATATTTTTCTGGATGATGTATGAGTTTGTGTGTTGTAGTAAGTTGTAAACATGTTAGACAATTGTGTAGTTTAAGCCAGTTTAATTGCTTTAAGCTAAGACAATGGTGGGTCCTATGAGAGAGACTGGTGGCAGATTTAGCAATTTTATTGTAGCAGGAGGCAAGTTTCTTTCTTTGAGTATTGTTTATGTTTGTTTGGATAGGAGCAGCATATAAGAGAGTCGGCAGTTAGAAGGTAGTGGCCTGAGTTTTTCTTGCAGTATCTGTAAGGAATCAATTGACCCTATAAAGGGAGCATAGTTTTTGGTGTGTAGATTTAATGGTGTATAGTATATGGTGATACTACAGTTCTACATTCAGCACAGCATTTTGCAGCATTATATCTTTTCATGACAAATGAAATGGAAAGATGGCATAACCAGCTGAAAACCATCTTGTGGTACTGATATGTTTCATCATCTTACATGCTCATGTTGCTATTGATAAATGGAAATGCACAGATCTGAACCATATCTATATGCAAATGGTACAGTAGACTGTGTTCAACATACTGACATCAAAAGTCCTGGCCCATGTGTGGATGATGATAGACATACCATATTCTCTCTCCTGTGGCTGTCAGTATCTGCTAATAAGCTGTGATATGCTGGCCTGTTCTTATGGTGTTTGTCATACACTCTCATGAAAACACACGGATTTTCCACAAGCAGTACATAAATAACCTGCCCTGCAACCTGCCTACTGTGTTCAGTCCTACATTGTTTGCATGATGCCCTCGAAAGTCTAGCCTTAAACTGCTGCAGTTCAGGTGGCCACCCTTTCCTCTCACCTGCACCACCCTACTATGTTGTTTGCACTTGAATGGGGTGCTTTTACTCATCCTTTGCAGTGCATACTATGGTATGTTTTCTTGTATGTCAATGGCTTTCACCAAATATCTTGGTGTGTCTGGTACCCTTCTGTTCTATCATTTGCAGTTGCTGTCTAGTAGCATCCTTTGCTGTCCCTCTCTGCTTTGTCATGCTGAATATATCTTGCTGTTCAGATCTACATCCTGCTTCTTGGTGGTATCATATACCTCTGTCCCTGCATGGTGCTGTTATAGCAATTACACCTATGCAGTTAGCATGCCTTAATTTGCACTTTAGTTCTCCTTTTCATATCTGCATGCTTATCCTTGTTCTATTTGCTTACCCCCCCCAAACAATTTTTCAGCGTGCATTAACGTATTATGTTCTGTCTGTAAAATGAAATCCATATATATTTCCACGGCTCAGTAGAGCTGGTGTTTCCCCTAACTCTTCACTGTATCTATGGCGACTGTTCTCAAATGTATTTTTAAACTATGTTCAGTCTGGATCTGTATGCTGGGCCAAAGATGGGTAATATTTTATGTTTGCTTTTTTAATGATGGCTATCTGCCTTTAATGTGCTATATTCTAAGCTGTGGGAGACTGCAATATATTTCATTACACAATCTTCACTTTTATTCTGCAGTTTGGATCGACTATGGTTTAAGATTTCCATGTGCAGCATACTGTCTATGCATGCCCTCCCTGTGCAATCTTAGTTTAGAGTGTAGTCTCACACATGCCCATCCCTTTTCCTTAGTGTTTACATCGGGTGTGTTTTGTGTGTCAGTCTTGCTGTCTTAGAGAGTCTGTGCTTTAATAACCATCTCTGTTTTTGTAAATTCAGGTCAGCTTGCCTGATAGGCTTGTCTGACTACTTTTCTATTCTTCCCTCACAAACAGAATGACTTCTACTGCACTTAACCATCTGTTTCTTTTTGTGAGGTAAGTTACATAGGAAGTATGCCTTACAGATTCCAGCAGTAATTAAAAGGACAGCTCCACACTTTACAATTATCACTATGCTTATTTTTACAGAAATATCCCTGGTAATAAGGTGCCTTTTGGTGGGGTTAGGATATTGAATAATCTCCTGTACTTCGTAAAATATGCAGGTAAACACGTTTAAAAGATAGCCATTAGAAGAAGGGGGAGGGGGGGACAAAACAGCTTCATGTCTAACATGCAGATGTGTGAATGTATAGTTTGAGTATCTACGGAATTTTATTTGTACTTCATGATTATAGTTTTGATGCCCTAGATATAAAGTGTCTCAGAGGACCCCTTTTCTAGATGTTTGAAATAAAGTAAAATAAACATAATACAGGATGTATATAAAAATGAAAAGAATGCAAGAGAAAATATGTATGAACTGACCAAGTATTTAGTGGACTCAAAGGCACCTGGAAAACATGTTACTCAGGGCAAGAATATGTATGTATTGATTTATTTATTTGTTTCCATTTTGCTAACCAGGTAAATAGATTGATTGGCAAAGCTTTTTCAGACACAAAGCTATAATAGCACAAAGTAATGTAATTCTAGTTAACTGCTATTCAGGAGCGGTCTAAAATGAAACAAAAAAAGGGGAGGGCTTAATTAGAGGGAAATTAAAATGGTTATTAAAACTATTAAAATGAAGGAAATGGAGTGAAAATTATCAACTGTTAAAAATGTTAATTTCTGTAAAGATGCTGTCCTGAAAGAAAAAAATTCAGTATTTAAAAATGTTTGGAAGAAATTACAGTTTTTTTCTTGGTAGATTCCAAATCACAACATGAATCTGTAAGGCAAATATATTCCACAGGTTAAACCTGTTGCAGCACTGGAGTACTGGGAGCTTTCATTTCTGCTGACTGTGAGGCTGAATAAGGTGAGTTGTATTATGTAGGTTATACTTAAGGGAATTTTGTTATTGTTATTATAGAAACTTTTGATTTATAAATAACATCAATCTAATTGTGAAGAACTGTGTCTCACAGCTTAAGTAAATCTCTGAAGGGTATGTAAAAAGGCAGCCTGTGATAAAATTAATACAAGCATGTGCACAGATTTAACTTGCACATTTTCTAAAACAACCTTTTAAAGTTTACCTGCAAATTTCTTGAGTGATGTATCAAGTTTGCCATCTGGAACTTGTATCTGTCACTAGAATGTTACCTTTTCCCTTGAATACTGAAGGAAAAAGAACCAGTATAGTAGATAGTTAACAAGTTTTATTGCTACTTCTGGATTATACTATTGTCCCACAAAATATAGAATAATTATTGTCCCACACAATATATTGACTTTCATCATGGAGTGAATCCAGTTTTAATTAACATACTACCTGAGTGATGTTAGGCTTCATTTTGCATTTAATGGATTGTTAGATTGTAATGTTTAATTTAATCTGTCCTTTTTATATGGCTGCTTCAGATGAACTGTTCTGTGCCAAAATAAATATAAAAAGGTAATGCATTACATTTAGAAACTATGTAAGTCGCACCCATGATAAATCTTTTATATTATGATGTTAGAACGGTAACCATAGTTCCTTAAACCTGATTGTTTTGCTTGTTATGTGGCAGAGCCAGTTGTTTCCATCTTACTACCAACTCTCACCTCCTGAAGCCCGCTCATTATAACTGCCCTTTGTGTGATTCATCTGCTCTGCACAGATCATGCCAAATGTTTTATACCAAACAGTGAAATAACAAATAAATAAATGAGTACATAAAATCTACAGTTCTTGATCAGTGTATGCCAAAAAACATACATTCCATTTCAGCATTTAGTTTGCTTTGCTACTGGAATAGGGAAAAATGTTCAGAAATGTACAAAATCCGCATCTTATAATTTCCTTAAGTGACTGTAACTTACTTTGGAAAACTGAACCACTTTCATATCCCAAAATACATATGCATGACTGGAAGTTCAAAATGTGTACTCCCTCTAACATGTGTATGTGTGTGTGTGTATAGATATATATATGTGTACACACACTAGTGATGCAGTTTTACATTTGATGCAGTGTAATCTGAATTACACCACTAATTTAGTTCCCAGCACTCACTGGTTTTCAGACTTGAATTATCCTACTTATCATCTTACTTAAAGAATATAAATGACACATCTAAGATCTGATTTTTATTTATTTATTTATTTATTTGTAGTTTGTTAACCGGGAAAGTCCATTGGGCCATATTGAGCCCTTTTTCAATGGAGGCCCGGGGAGAAAAGTTCCAAGTTCATTCAAAATTATTTTATCAGTTAATGCAAGAAAGTATATACAAAATTTGAGCAGTTAGTACAAGAAATACTAATAATATTGGTAGTTTTTACAATTATAGGAGAGGAAGCTCTATGTACAATACAGTATTTGTTGGCAGTTAATACAGTTATTTTACCAGTTAATACAAGAAAGTATATATAAAATATGAGCAGTTAGTACAAAAAACAAATAATATTGGCAGTTTATACAATTATAGGAGAGGAAGTGCTGTGTGCACCACAATATTTGTTGGTAGATGATACAGTTATAGGAGAGAGCTGCAAGATACATTCAGATTTATTGGCAGCTAATACAATGGAGAACAACTGCGAGAAAGGAAATGGGAGAAGTTTAGGAGGGATGTGAGCAGGAACATTCCCAGTGGAGGATAGATAAGAGTGTAGAAGGGACTTAAGGGTGGAATGATTTTGGGTGGTCTGAATGTGAGCAGGAACATTCCCAGTGGAGGATAGATAAGAGTGTAGAAGGGACTTAAAGGCGAAATGATTTTGGGTTGTCCGAATGAGGGCAGGACGTGAGTTCCATTTTCGTGCAAGAGAGAAGGCTAATAGGGATTGGCCTGGGGTGTGAAGAGGTTTGTGCAGTTCAAGTAGGTTATGATTGGTTGATCTAAGAGAACAGCCAGGATGGAGCATTGTGAAAGTGGAGGATAACGAAGGGCAATAGGAATGATTGAAAATGAGTTTATGGGCAGTGGAGAGTTGAATGAAAGATAGATGATTAGGGAGTTCTAACCAATTTAGTGAATATAAGGAAATGCAGTGGTGAGAGGAATATTTGGAATTTGTAGCAAACCTGGCAATTTTATTGTAGCAGGATGCCAGCTTAGCCTTGATGGTACTTTGAAGGTTTGTGAGAACTGGAGCTCCATAAGTGAAAGAGGGGAGTAGATAAGAGGTGGAGAGGGATAGCCTGGTTTTGGTGGTTAGGAAGCGATTATGTCAGTAAAGCATACCTAGTTTTTGGTGAGTTTTCTTGATGTTGGCTTGAATGTGTATATCAAATTTTAGCTGTTCCTCAATAAAGACTCCGAGAAGCTTGGTTTGAAGGACTAGTTCAATGGGGATCATGTTTTGGCTTTTTATAATGAAGGACTTTTTATCAATTGTGTAGTTTTTGGTGGGGGACAAAACCAAAAGCTTAGTTTTAGTTGCAAAAAGGGCTAGATGGTTATTTAGCATCCAGGTCTCAGTGCAACTAAAAGCAGTTTGAGTTAGTTCCATAAGTCTGGAGGGAGAATCAGCTGAGCAGATGACAGTAGAATTATCTGCATATCGAACAAGTTTAGTATTTGGGATGCAATGATGGAAGTCATTAATGAAGATATTAAATAATAAAGGGCCTAAGATAGACCCTTGAGGCACTCCTGAGAGGGTATCATGAAAAGAGGAGGTGGAGTTGTTCCATTTAACGGACTGTTGCCTGTTTGAAAGGTAACTGGAAAAGCAATTTAGCATTGGGGGAGAGAGGTTAAGGTGTGAGAGCTTTGGCATCTATATCACGTTATCGAAATCTTACTACATCGAATTACTAACGGTCAACCTCTAGTGATCAATGTAGTAAAACTTTGAATAACGTTTAAAAAAATAGCGTATGCAGGGGAGCAAACCCCCCACACCACCCTACTTAAATATTCCAACTCCAGTCCACACTACATTGAGGTAAACAAAAATCTCCCCCTACGGAGGTTTCCGTTTACCTACACAATGTTCTGCGCTTTCAATGTTGTGGTGCCGACAATATCAGCTTCGATATTGTCTGCTTTCAACAGCATGAAGTAGACCCAGAGCTTTAATAATAATAGGTTATGGGAAATGGTATCGAAGGCTTCAGATAAGTCTAAGAACAGAGAGGATACAACATTGCCAGAGTCTCTGGCATGGTTGACAATGTCGAGAAAAGATAACAGGACTGAAGAGGTACTATGGTGGGGTCTGACGCCATGTTGTGTAGGTGACTGTTGAGGAGGAAGGAAAGAAGTTGTTGGTGAACACATTTTTCAAGTATTTTTGAGATAGGAGAGAATATGGCTATGGGACGGAAGTTTTGGATGTCATTGTTATTGCCTTCCTTATGTAAGGGGATGATGAATGCCTTTTTCCAAGGGAGGGGTACATAAGATTCATGGATGGAGCGGTGATGAGAATGCAAATGGGTAGGCTATGCCATCAGCCACTAATGTGAAATGTTTGATGGAAGGTTATCTGGGGCATTTGAGCAAGGTTTTAGTTTAATGAGAAGTCATTTAATGGCATTGACAGGGACAGGTTTGAGAGAGAAAAAAGGGAGGATGGTAGGGTTGTTGGTGGAGGAAGAGGGGTTTGTGTGGAGAGGGGCTGAGGTGGGAGGGAGGAGGCTGATATTTGTGGTGGAGGAAGAGGGGTTGGTGGAGAGTGGGGTAGAAGAAGTTGATGAGCTAGCAGAGAAAGAGTTGGTTGTTGTTGTCTTTCAGCCTTTCCCGGTTAGGGGTCGCCACAGCGGAACTCCGGTCCGCTAATGATTGGGAGTAGATTTTTGATGAACGCCGAGGTGCCAGCTCAGTGTTCAACCTTCAATGAAGGTATGCCCATTTACACGTCTTTCAAATGTCCACCCAACCACGGGCAGGAAATGCAGACTCCACACAGAAGGCACTCCCCGCACTCCAGCCGAGAATAGAACGGGAGAACCTCTTGCTGTGAGGCAACAATGCTACCGCTGCACCACCACGAAAGAGTTGGTAAGTTTGATTATAGAGTCAATAAAAAAGGAGTTAAAGTTGGTGGCTATGGTATGGTTAGGTGTAGATGGGTCAGGATAGGGGTTATCTTTTTTGCCAGGTTTGAAGATGGATGTAATACTACTCCAGAATTTCTCAGGGTTAGATTTATAGCTGTTCTGGAGTTTTGCATAGTAGGATCTGCGATCAGAGTGAATACACTGTTTTACTGTGTTGCGCAGTTGTTTGTATGGGTTAAGAGATTGTGGGGTTTTGAGTTTTTGGTGGAGTTCCAGAGCTTGTCACGAGAGTGCATAAGAGTGACAGTATCTTTAGAGAGCCATGGGGCTATTTTGGATTTCACTCTTTTGGTTCTGAGATGGGCACAGGTATTTAGTAAGTTAGTGAATACAGTATTAAAGTGGATGACAGCATCATCCAGGGGAAGAGTTTTCAAAGGGCTCCAATTTATTTGTTTTAAGGTATCAGAGAAGGATTGAGGGTTAAAGTTACTAAGGGTACATGTTGTGATGTAAATGTGCAGTAGGTGTAGTGAAGATGGGGAGCAGGTTGTAAAGGCAGGAAGATGTCATTGATTGGGTTGGGCAAAATAACACTGTCAGAGATAAATAACACCAGCCAAGATAAATATATCAACAACTTCGAAACCAGGCCAAAAAACAAATAAAAATGGACAAACAAAACTACTTCCTAGGGATCCAAAACAAACATTCCAAAATCCCTAAACAGTTCTGGCAGGCTTTAAATTCCCTTCTAAAACCTGGCTAGACTGCAACCCCAGCTCCCAACACCAACAATGATAATGACAGCATAGCTTCCCAGTTTAACTGTCACTTCACAGACTCTATTCTATCCTTATCTACCCAGCTATCCAACAATAAACCTATACTCACCCCAACTGTAGATCACAATAATATACCTCCATTTACTCTCTCACCCATACCTACCTCCACAGTAAAAAAAATTACTCTCAAAACTAAAACCCACCACTCTTGCAGCAGATGGTCTACCCACTACTTTCCTAAAATTAGCTGCAGAATCCCTAGCCTATCCCATCTTACTTCTTATAAACCGCTCCATACAGGAAGCCTACATCCCCCAACTATGGAAAGTGTCATATATAATACCCCTACAGAAAGGAGGTAACACCTATGAACTATCAAACTACCATCCCATTGCTATCCTATCCCCCCTTTCTAAACTCCTGCAGAGATGCATTCACACCCAGGTGATGCACTTCTTAACCTCACATAATCTCCTGTCCCTCACACAACATGGATTCCGCCCAAACCACAGTACAACTACTGCTCTTCTCTCCTTTACCAACCAGGTTAACCAGCTTAGAAACAACAACAACTTTGTATCAGCCATATTCTTAGATCTCTCTAAGGCATTTGACATGGTCTCACACAACCTACTTATAGACACTCTAACCTCCATCTCCTTTGCCCCCTCTGCTACTTCCTGGTTCAAAAACTATCTCCCTGATAGAAAACAGTCAGTAAAATGGCAAGGTATACTATCACCACTACTATCAACTACTGTAGGTTATTCCACAAGGATCAATACTAGGTCCTTTACTATTTACCATTTTCACCAACAAACTACATACCTCCACCCTGCATGCATCACTTATACAGTACACAGATGACTCAACCCTAATCTGCTCAGCCCTAACTATAACCACTCATCAGAAACTTACCCAAGAATCCTTCTGCTCCGTAGAAAAATGGATTACTGATATACATCTTATTCTAAACCCCAAAAAGACAAAATTACTTCTATTCACCCCCAACAAATACAAAACCACACCTCTTCCTTTCACCATCACCTCCAACAACGGCACATTAATCTCTCCCTCCCCACATACTAAGCTACTCGATGTTGAAATAGATCAGGATCTTAACTTTAATGTCCACATCTCTCAAACCATTAAAAAGGTTCATAAAAAATTAGGAACTTTATACAAACACAAACAGTTCCTATCAGACCAAGCATGAATCACCCTAGCCCAAACCCACCTCTTGTCTACCCTACTATATGCATCACCAATCCTAATTCACATCAGGAAAACAGCCCTTGACAAACTAGAATCATGCTACAATAAGATTGCAAAATTTGCCAATAACTCCACTTTTAGAAGTCATCACTGTCTTGCCTTAAAACACCTACAATGGTTAGAGCTCCCTCAGCTAATTAGGTATCACGAGCTAGTGCTCAACTTCAACATACTAAACATCCCCACAAAACGCCAGCCCTAAACGAACTACTAAACCAATACTTAGCAAACCATCCTCTATGCTCATCAAACAAGATCCTGCTCTGCATATCCAAAGCCAACAACACTGCAGAGAAAGCCCTCTTCTCTCATACCAGAATGGAATAAGCTCCCCCAAATATATGCTCAGCAACATCTATCTCACTGTTCAAAAAATCACTCAAACCACACCTCTTGCAGTCATGGCTCTGTCCTTGCATTACATAAATGCTTTCCTAATCCCCTTCATTTCTTCTTTATCCTTTCTATCACTGCTCACTATGCCTAATACTCAGTACTTCAAAAACTCCTAGAGCAGGACTGCTTTCAGCTACTTTTTCCTACTATATTGCCTTCTGTGATGTCACTTTGATTGCATCAGGCAATGAGTATATCTATTTTTTCGTTTCCTTTCCAAATAACCAACATCCAAGGTCCTCTTTGAGAAATGTAAACCCACCTGGAAAGATCTTTGTATGAAATATTTCTTGATTGTACATATAACACTGTATGAAATTATTTCTCTTTTCCTTCCCAAATACCAATATCCAGGGTCCTCTTTGTGTAATGGAAACCTAGTGGAAACCTGCCTGGATAGATCTATTGTATGAAATTTTTTTGATTGTATATATAACACTGTATAAAACTGTTGTTGTGGAGCTTTTCTCCCCGGGCCTCCGCTGTAAATGGACCTAGTTCCAGTCGGACTTTCCCGGTAAACAAATGTAAAATAAAATAAAATAAAAATAAAATAAAATATTATCTGGGTGAGAAACTAGTATCCAGTCCAGGACTGTGCCAGAGGAGATATCTTTGTTGGGTCGGGTAGAAGTGTTGATTAACTGAGAGAAGCCATATAGGTTTAAGGTATGGGAAGTAAAGCTAGAGTGAATTGAAGACATCGCCTAGGATGAACGTTTCATTAGAGATAGTGGATGAGAACCAGGAAAGTATATCTTCAAGAGTAGGGGTATTGTTTCCTGGTGGGATGTAGAGTGCAGCTATGGCTATACTTTTGTGGTTGTTAATCTTTAGCAGAGCAATGGTCACTTCAGCGTAGGGAATTTAGGTGTGGGGTTAGTATAAGGTATTAAATTTAGAATTTAGGTATGGGGTTGGTATAAGGTATTAAAGTTAGATAGGAGGAGAAGAGAATGGCTACTGCACCACCTTTCTTCCTGCTTCTGTCTTGTCTAATAAGTTTGTAGTTGGGGGGATTTTTTCAGTGTCAGGTAGGTGAGGTTTTAGTCATGTTTCCGTTACACAGAGGATGTCAGGATGATTATGAGAGAGCCAAGCATGAAGGTTGGGAGGTTTGTTACACAGGTTTTCGGCATTGATTGTATCTATGTAGATTAACCTTTCTATGTGTATGTATCAACAAGTGCATTTTATTCATTCATTTGTTCATTCATTCATTCATTCATTTGTTTGTGTGTATGTCTGTCTGCCTCATTTCTATGTTTTGGAAGCACTATACAGTTTATCCTGTTGGGCTCCAAGTCTTTGCACTCATATATGTAGAGATGGCACTGTTTGATTACCTAGACTTTCATCTGTGCCTCCAGAAGCTGATGTGCAGTGACATCTGCAGTGATGTATGTTTTCTTGCATAACCCAGTGGACCTTTAAACACCAGCTATGCCTCCTGATATCTCTCTACATGATCCTGGCTTGTACGTAAGGTGACATCCCCACACTACTTTCCAAGTAGAGAAAATCAGGTCAGTGCCACTCACTCATCCCACCTCTTGCAAATATACTATCTCCAAACAGGGTAGGCAAAACCAGATTACCAATGACAGAGGCCAAAATGCTCCAGCCTTTTTTTTTCCCTCCTTTCAACTGAACCTCAGCTGCCATCAGCTCCTCCCCTTGATCACTTGGTCTATTGGGTCTGCCATAGCCTGCTCAAGTTTGGAGTGATCCATGTCCAGGAATACTGAGGAGACTTGGGATACTGATGCAGTGTCATACTGCTGTTAGTGTGAATGTCGTAACTCCTGGCAGCCCACTGCAGAATTGAGAGCTCTGCAATCATTGCTTTCAGGAGGTACAAGGCCACTTCATTGAAGGTGCAACCACCCAGCTAAGCATCTCATTGTTTGTGCAGCATAGATTTCGCCAGGATTTTAACAGTTTATTCCAGTGAGCCTTGGCTACCTTCCACCCTCCTCCCACTTGAGGCAAGCTGATATCAGTTGCTCACTCCATTGTTGACCCTCTAACAACCATGTTCTTAAACAAAAAGGAGTCACCTGGGGTGCAGCAAGGCCTTTATTCTTCTGCATCATGATGCCACTCTGATCCTTCCTTTTTTGTCAGATATCTGGACCTGTGCTTTATGTGCTTTATTTATTTTTGACAGTATTTCTCAATCAGAAGTGTTGTACTTATAAAAAAATAAATTTGGATGTTAAAACTTGTATTCCTTAAAGCATAATAAAAGTAGTGTGATCAAAATATACTTATTGAAGATTCAACCCCGAATACATAGATATGCACTCACAATATCGTAAGCATTCATTTGTCTGAAATTAGTATTTTAGGTGTGGGTTGCTCTAACATAACAAATTACATAGTACTACATATCACACTCTGCTAGCCACTTTGCATAATCTCTGAAATCATTGTTTTTAGAGAAAAGGCAAATATTTTAATCAAAATTAAAGCATTTTTTCTTTTACTGAGACTTTGGTGATAGTCAAAAAAGAACCATAGGGAAAATTGTGCTTATCAGTCCTCTGTCCTGCTACTCTGCTACTTATTCATTCAAGGGTGAGACCTCCGTGACAAATTCACTCCTCTAGGGGTGAGAAAGATGACAGCAAAGGGTAATGCAGTCATCCATGTTGGGTTTTTTTCTTTTATGCCTCCACATACCCTTTGCATTCCAGAAACATCCAAAGTGTTGATGTGCAGTGGACTTTTGTGATATGTGTAGTTAATGACCTTACCCTGTGTAGACTCCAGCTCCATGTGAAGCTTGGTGAGTGTGCCCAGGTACCTGACTCTATCTCCACCTTGTAAAAGAGGTGAACCAGATTTGATTCATCCATCTCCACCACTGCACAAGCACCATTAGGTGCTCCAGCCACTAGATGAAGTCAGATCAGCTGGGTCATAATCAGGGCTTTATCTCACCAGGCCAGTGGAGCTGGGCATAGAAAATACAAGTTCTGAAGTGCAATATTTGGGTTAATACAATTTGAACACTTGTGTTTCAGCAGAAGAAATAAGACCAAAAGCTTCCTATACATCAAATTGAAAAAGATAATATTAAATGAAAGAAGGAAGTTTTAAGTAAGCAGTAGTACCCAATGGGGTTGAGGGTTCTGGCCACAGCAGACTAGCTCAGAGTTTTGATAAGACATTGACAATGTGACTAATTCAAGTTCAAATTCAAGTTTATTTAAATGCTTGTTTCACAATCACCATAATGACAGAACAACATAAACATAAAAACCCACTGAGTACGGAAAAAGTAATCAGAGACCTAGGGACCCAAGTCAACAGCGACCTCTCATTTGACACCCACGTTGCCAAAGTGGTTAGAAAGATATTCTACCTTGCACACCTTATTATGAAGGGATTCACATCCAGATCCAAGGATGTCATTGTACCCCTATACTCCTCCCTCATCAGACCCATGATTGAGTACAATGCCCCATGTGGTATGTACCTCACCCGGCATTTGCAACAGCTGGAGAGATGACAAAAGTACCTCACCAAGAGGATCAAGGGTCTCCAACATATGTCTTATTCTGCCAGACTAAAGAAACTCCAGCTCTTTTCAGTAGCATACCGCCTGCTCAGAGGTGATCTGTGCCTGACGTACAAGGCCATGTCCAATCAGGAACTGATGGACATGCTCCACCTCAAAAAATCCAAATCCATCAGAACCATGAGAGCTAAAGACTTAAACCTTTGCACAAGTATGAATAGGACATGCTGGAGGGATAGATTCATAACTCACAGGCTTCCCATGCTCTGGAACAGAATCCCAGTTCATGTTAGGCAGAGCCCCTTACTAACTCTCTTCAAGAGAAATCTTGATGAGTGGATGGGAGATCGTATGTTTACCCCAGGGGTCACATCTGTGTCACTACTAGACAGGGGCACAGTAAACTAATTCTATTATATAAGGGGACCTTCACTGTGTCACTACTAGACAGAGGCACAGTATTCTAAATCTATTCTGTGCATTTTTGTACCATTTCATGGGGTGGCGAAAGCCACATCACTATGGCTAGGCTTACAAATGCCCCAGGGCAGATAGCCTAGTACTAAACTATGAAACTATGAAACAAAAAAACAAATTCACAATAAAAAACAGCATAAAGTTTAACAATGCAGAGACTGAAAGAAAATAGCTAGCATTCTGTAACAGCTGTGAAGAATATCTAACAAAACAGATAAATACAAAGCCAAAATATTATAAAAAAGTATAAATAAATCAAAACAGATGGCATATGAATAAACCAAAGCAAGTAATGATGGCAATATGCAAGATAAAAGCTAAAAAAAAGTACTGTGGTGTCTTTAGACTTCTCCCATTAGGGGTTGCTACAGCAGATCACCGGTCTGTAGCTTGAGTGGCAGTGGAATTTTTACTGTGTCAAGTTGCCAGCCTTCACCTTCACAAAAGACACACACACACACACACACACACACACACACACATGCACCTACTGCAAGTCTTTAAAACTCATCGACTGCAGGGAGGGACATGCAGACTCTGCACAAAAGGCACTCCAGCCATGAAATGAACCGGAGAACCTCTTCCTGTGAGGTGACAATGCTAACTGCTGCACCACAGTGACTTACAAAAAGTACTGTACTGAGCTGAAAACTACAATAAGGTGAGGCACTTGACCCAAGTAAGGACTGCTATTTCTGCTGTGCTATCTGTACTTGAGGGCATTACTGCAGTTAGGGGACTAATATTTTTGTTACGTTTAAGTAAATATGAGTCATTGTAAACTTTTAAAGCCTAGTTTTGGAGCAAGCATAAATGAAATTAAATACATTTTGGGTTATATAAAGTTCCTATAATTTTTGACTTTATACTTATTTGGTGCAGTCATAAATACAACAAAATACTACATTTTGGGTTGTGTGACACTGCCATTTTTTTTTTACTTTCTAGCTATGAGGCCCTGTATTAAAGTGCATAACCTAATACTACAAGTCCAAATGCTATGAAAAATTGAATTGTGATACTTAGCATCAAATTATGAACCTTTGTGTTACACTTTTAAGGGGTCTACATACTTTGCATACCCCTGCTACCTATATTTTATTATGGGCAGTAGCTACAAATTCTAACACCATTACCATTAATACTGAAGTGTGGAATGGGACAAGCAATATGCAGCTTTAACATCATATACAAAAGGTGAGAGGCTGAAGGGAGTATAGTAAGCGTGCTCTGCTGGTTTTTTATAATAACCAAGCCTGCAAATCATAGATAAGCTCCACAATGCCCAGCTACAGATCAGAGTTAGAATTAGTAGATCCCCAGAATTTCTCATACCTCAAACTGAACCTAATGACTTTTAATGTAACCTTATCAACTGTAATTGAAGCTGGGTCAGAATGTGTTTGTACAAACATACTCACACAATATTTTCAGACAGAAAGTAAATGATGACCCTGCTGCAGAAAATCCCTCCTTCCTAAGCTTTAAGCTGTGCTACTACAGCACAAGAAAAACTAACAAAAGAAAACAGACCTTACTGTTCACCCTTAATAATAAACCAGCGTTTAAATATTTAAATTATAGCAAATAGCTTTAAGCAGTCATCTCTATATGGTTTGATATCAAATAGTTTGCTACACAGGTAAAATGCATATTTTCTTACCAATAAATGAACAATCAACCACAAGCATTGCATGCTGATTAATAAAGTTCATCACATGAAATAAATGAAGTATTTATTTTCCAAACAGGTTCACAAATGTAAAACGTGTACTGGAAAATGAAAATAAGAGAGTCAAGAATGATATAAGATGGTTAAAAAAATCCCCTCAACATTTCAACTAAGATCCTTCCCCCACTGGTTAAAATATATACTTTTCCTTACTGTTGTGATCCTTTAACCCAAAATGGAGAGTCCAAAGTCCTTAAGTATCAGTGTCCACAATTATCTTCCAACAGTAATTTTCACTGAAATAGTCTGTCTGTGTATGAGTTCTGAAACAAGATTTAGTTTGAATTTTAACAATGCCTTTTCCTGTTTTCACAGCTGCATGCCCAAGGGTGAAGGGTAACATTCAGTAAGGCAGAGTCCAAATAAGCTAACCATTATGTAACCTAGTGTCACCACCTCCAAGCAGACTATACAAACATTTGTGAGGTGTAGTAGCAAAAACAATTGCATTAAGATTTAGGTAATTGTACTTTTGTCTGTTAAAGTAGTTTTTATGTCCATTTTTGCTAACTTCATGTAACTCCAAAACAGCTGGTTGATAGTTTGTGCATTACCATTTGAAAGACACTTAACTTTCTCTCAACTTATAAATGTTTCTCTCACATGTATACTAACTCTTAGATTAGTGCATAGTTTGTGTATAACTGTATTTCATTTTGCTTTCTGTCATTCATATTTTAAAATTTGAATGGTTTCCCTAACTTAGTTATGGAACTAGATTTGCAGATGAGGTGCACTGTGTGCAACTTTTAAAAATATACAAGCATAGGTTCATAGGTTGGTACTAGGCTATTGGCCCTAGGGCCTATACAAGCCTAGCCATAACAATTCCCTGGATATTTCTTCCCACAATATTTATTTCCCTGGACCCCTGTCTAGCAGGGTGACTGATGTGATCCCTGGGGTGAATTTCTTATCTCCCTTCCAATAGTCAAGGTTCCTTTTGATGATGGCCAAGGAGGCGCTCTGCTTGACATGTATGGGGAGTCTCTGGGTCAGGAACCTATCCCTCCAGCATGTTTTGTTCATTGTGACAACAAGGTTTAGATCCCTGGAGCGTGTGGCTCTGAGGGATTGGGATTTCTTTAAGTGGAGCATATCCAACAGCTCAGGGTTTGACATGGCTTGTATGTTTAGCAGACATCACCTATGAGTAGATGATATGCCACAAAGTATAGCTGGAGTTTTGTAGGCGGTCAGCATAGGGCATCTGCTTTAGGCCTGCGATTCTTTTAGTGAGGTATTTCTGCAGCCTTTCCAGCTATTGCAGATGTCTTGTGAGGTACATACAAAACGGGTCATTGTACTCTATAATGGGTCTAATGAGGGATGAGTACAGTGGGACAATGACCTCCTTTTTTCCTGGATGAAAAGCCCTTAGTGATGAGGTGTGCCACATAGAAGGATTTCCTGACTGTTGTGACGATGTGGTTATTGAAGGTAAGACCACTGTCCTCCTGTCTCCCTAAGTCTCTCATCACACTTTTGGTGTTGCCACCTATGTGGTAATTCATGGATACATGTTTTTTTCCCAAAGGGGTAACTATACATTTCTTGGCATTAGGCTTGAGCCCATGGCTCTGGCATCAAGCATCTGTTTCTGTAAGGCTCTTTTGTAGATTATCCACGTCATTTGGGGATTCAATAATGGCTCCCAGAGTCCCTTAGTTTTGGTTTGTACTTCAGAGAAGTAGATGTCAAACAAGAGCAGTCCCAGGACTGAACCCTGAGGTACTCCACTTGTCTGGAGCTGTATTTGGAGTCATCTACTTTTACAGTCTGGGTTCTGTCAGTAAGCCAGTTGGCAACTGTGATGTGGGGATTTATGCCCAGCTTAGTAAGTTTATCTATGATTCCAGAGTGAGGGATGGTGTCAAATGCTTTGGCGAGGTCCAGAAAGGCTGTGTAGACTGCCTTACCCTCGTCCACAGCTCTGGAGACTGATTCAAAGAAGTCAATCCAGTTCAGGAGACAAGATCAGCCCTTCACGAACCCAAACTGGGTGGGATCCAGTGTTTGAAGGTTGCCAATGTCTTTGTTTAGAAGTTCCATGATAAGGTATTCCGTGCCCTTGCAGATCAGGCTCGTCAGACTAATGGGACAGTAGTTCCCAGGATCCAAAGTGGATCCCCCCCTTGTGCAGTCGGATAACTGAAGCTGTGTGCCACTCATTGGGCACAAAGCCTGCGGTGAGTCTATGATTAAACATGACACTTAGGTGAGATGCCAGTTCATTTTATATTTCATGTAGTACACAGCCCGGGATGTCATGCTGATGGAATTTATTTTATTAAGGGCCGGCATTTACTTTAGATTCAGGAAACATGTTAATCTTATGCTTTCATTTTAATGAAAACACTGACTGGCTGGTGAGTGAGTATATAAAGCTGGAGACTGTGCGTGTGTGTGTGTGTGTGTGTGTGTGTGTGTGTGTGTGTGTGTGTGTGTGTGTGTGTGTGTGTGTGTGTGTCTGTGTGTGTCTGTGTCTGTGTGTGTGTGTGTGTGTGTGTGTGTGTGTGTGTGTGTGTGTGTGTGTGTGTGTATGTGTGTGTCTGTTTAAATGAGAGATGAAGATATTATTGTTACTGTTTGATGAGGATTTTCTTTTAGATTATTGGCAGACTAATAGGTTCATATGTTCATACTAGGCTATCTGCCCTAGGGCATTTATAAGCCTAGCCAGAATGTGTTTGGCTTTCACCACCCATTTTAAATTTATTTTGCTATGCCCTTTTTCGAGGTTAGTATACTGTGCCTCTGTCTAACAGTGACACAGAAGTGATACCCGGGGTAAACCTACTATCTCCCATCCACTCATCAAGATTCCTCTTGAAGAGAGTCCGTGAGGGACTCTGCCTAACCTGGACTGGGATTTTATTCCAGAGTGAAGGGAGCCTCTGGGTTATGAATCTGTCCCTCCAGCATGTCCTATTTATTTCAGTGCTGAGGTTCAAGTCTCTCGAGCGTAGCTCGATGGGATTTGGATTTTCTGAGGTGCAGCATGTCCATTAATTCCGGGTTGGACATGGCTTTATACGTCAGGCACAGATCGCATCTGAACAGGCGGTATGCCACTGAGTAGAGCTGGAGTTTCTTTAACCGGGCAGCATATGGCATCTGTTTGAGCCCTTTGATCCTCTTGGTGAGGTACTTTTGGGGTCTTTCCAGTTGCTGCAGGTGTCTAGTAAGGTACATCCCAAAAGGGGCATTGTACTCAATTATGGGCCTGATGAGGGATGAGTAAAGAGGCACGATGACCTCCCTGATCTAGATGTGAATCCCTTCATGATTAGGTGGGCTATATAAAATGTTTTTCTAACCACTTTGGCTACGTGGTTGTCAAATGAGAGATTGCTATCAACTTGGGTCCCCAGGTCCCTAATTACTTCTTCTGTACTTAATGGATTACCACCTATGTGGTAATTTGTGGGCACTTTGTTTTTGCCAAAGGGGATGACTATACACTTTTTGGCATTTAGCTTGAGGCCATGGCTCTGGCACCAGTTGTCTGTTTCTATGAGGCCTTTTGGAGGATGCTTGTGTCGGCTGGAGAGTCAATTATGGCACCCAGTTTGCAGTCATCTGCGAACTTGGTCAGCCACAGTCCTTCCGTGTTGGCCTGTACCACCGCGAAATATATACCGAACAAGAGAGGTCCCAGGACTGAGCCTTGTGGGACACCACTTGTAACTGGTTTGGAGTCTGACATGGCTCCAGCAATTCTGACCATGTGGGTTCTGTCCTTGAGCCAGTTTGCAATCCATCTAGTGACATAGGGGTTTATATTTAAGCTGGTGAGCTTATCTATAATGCCCGAGTGGGGTATTGTATCGAAGGCTTTTGCGAGGTCCAGGTAGGCTGTGTGGACCACCTTCCCCTCATCAATGGCCTTGGTGACTGTTTCAAAAGAAATCAACCAGGTTTAAGAGGCAGGATCTGCCCTTAACAAAGCCAAACTGGGTAGGATCCAGTGTCTGTAGGTCCCCAATATCTTTATTTATGAGGTCCATGATGATCCTTTCCATAGCTTTGCAGACCAAGCTAGTCAGGCTTATGGGGCGATAGTTTCCAGGATCCGTTGAGGCACCACCTTTATGGAGAGGGACCACTGTTGCTGTACGCCACTCTTTGGGCACATATCCTGTAGTAAGGCTGAGACTGAACAGTAGTTTTATGTTTGGGTTTAGCTCTTCTTGGAGTTCATATAGAACGCAGCCCAGAACACCGTCTGGTCCCGTTGATGCTGTGTTTTTTGCTTTGGAGAGGGCGGCTCTTACCTGAGCATCTGAGATGTCAGGGGGGCAGCACTCTGCTGGGATAGATATTTGCCCTTTTGGTGGGAGGGAGAAGTTTGCACTGAACCTGTCAGCTAGGATGTTGGCAATGTCTGTGGGTTCAGTGTATTTTTTGTCATTTTGGACTAATTCTGAGCATATCTGGGAATTACCACCCAGGTTCCTAACATAACTAAAGAAAGCCTTGTGATTATCCTTAGTGTCCTGTGCAATTTTTCTCTCGAAGCTGGCCTTAGACAATTTTATGAGTGCCCGTAGTTTTTTGCTAATACTGATCAGTGATGCCTTCCCTTTTTGGGATTTTGCTCTATCATTTAGTAGCTTCCTCCTTCTATTGTATAGTTTGTTTATGGCTGGGGTCCACCAGACAGGACGTCTGCCTTTGGAGGATTGGGTCTTGGTTTTATTTGGGATCGCATGATCCATGCATTCCTGAAGGTGTTCATAGAATGCGTTTATAAAGGATTCTGCAGTCTGGGCCGTATTTTCCACAGGCCCGGGGGCTTTGAAGGATTTCACCTAGGTTTTTTAGGAGTGTGAAATTTGCTTTAGAGAAGTTTTTCACTGTGGTTTACTGGGCAGGGGGTGGGGTCGGGATGTGAGTATCCAGTGAGATTAGTTTATGGTCTGATCTTACCAGTGAGGGATACACTTCTGGTCTGGAGCATAGAGTCCCCATGTTGGTGATGATCAGGTCCAGTATGTTTTCTCCTCTTGTGGGAGTGGTAACAAGTTGTTCCATAGCATTTGAGTTTATAAATTCTAGGAACCTTTGGGCTAGGGTGTTGGAGCTAGAGTAATGCTCCCAGTCTATGTTTGGGTAGTTGAAGTCGCCCAATATAATGGTGTTTGGAGAGACCTTCATATTTTCCAGTGTTCTCAGGAAGGCCGAGTGGGGTTCCTGGGTTTGGGAGGCTGGTCTGTAGCAGGCTATAAACTGGAAGGCAGTTTTACCCACTGTTAGTTGCACATGGATAGTCTCTGATGCTTCGTGCTTTGCCACCAACCTGGAGGTGTGGGTATCTTTGATGAATATCGATACTCCCCCTCCTTTTGTGGTTCGGTCCAAGTTTTGGGGCCGAAAAGCATGGTATGAGGTATAACCTGGTAGTGCTGGGGTGCTCTCGGGAGCCCTGAACCAGGTTTCTGTTACTGCACAGATATCGATGTTCTCCATGCTAAGGAGAGTTTTGAGTGCATGCATCTTGAGGTTTAGACTTCTGGCGTTGAGTAGCATTACTCTTAGTTTCTTATCCCTTGTGATACCTATGGAGGTGGGGTTGTCTTTTGAGCCTTGCCTAAAAAAGGCACTATGGGGGTAGCATGAGCCTTTGCCAATATCCGAAAGCCCAGGCGTGACAGGTGCAAGCCATCCATAGCGAAGCATCATGGCTTGTCGAGCATATCATCCCAATCTGACAGGCATTGGATCCCCTTTGAATGACACCAGTACTTAAGCCAATTGTTGAAATTGATCATCTTGTCTTCATATTGTGGCATCATTCTTGGTAAGGGTAAGATGCTACTCAAGGTCAGGGTCATACCGGCCTGGGCTACATGCTCAGAGACTCCTTTATGTCTCTTTTCATGTAGTCCAGGGAGGTACGTCTCAGGTCATTCACACCAGCATGGACAATGACTGAGTCATATTTGTACTTGCCTTGGAGTGACCTGAGTGCTTGTGTTATGTGATGGATCCTAGTGCCTGACACACTGCTCACCTTGACCCTCTCCTTGTTCAGCCTGGTGAGCGGGACGTCAGTGTGCCTGACGATAGAGTCACCTATTACAAGTGTATCAGGTGTGTTGTTTAGTCTTATGGGCTGTGACTGTTTGGCACACTGGCTTTGTGAGATATGTGTTGCACGTGTTTTGTTTTGGGGTAGCGGTTGCTTGGATATCTGCTTTGGAGGTCTCTGCTGCTTAGGCAGATCTTTATTTAGAGCCTCCGAGTATGTTTTTGTCTGATTTTGTGTTTGGTTTGCTGTCGTGGTAGGTCTATGTGAGACTGGAATTGTGGTGAGTGTGGTTTCCTTCTCCTCCTGACTTGTTATGCCAGTACTGAGTTGAGAGAGCTTAGCCTCCAATTTGGCTATATGGTTGCATCTCTCACATGTGTTGGAATTTGTTGGGAGGAGGAGAGGGTTGTCTGTGTACATGAGGCAGTTGTAACATTGCCTCAAGATTCCCAGATTCACCAACTGGACTGGAGAGGAGATTGACAACTGACCTTTGGACATGCTAGAATAATATTGGGAATTCCTTAATAATTGAAAACAAGGGCGAGTGGGGAGTGTGGGTGTAGTGCTTTTAATTTTTTGTGCTGACTTATATAATTGCTTTAGTGAGCAAGTGCCAGGTAACTTAAGTGCAATGTGTTACAGGTAACTTAAATGCAAAAACGACAAACAGTAACGTTCTTTCAAGTGAAACAAGGAAATAAGTACAGTAACCAATGCAGATATCACTAGTGATCCACAGAAGCGCTGAAAAGCCGCGTATTAGGTGGAATTAGCATTCCAGGGAAATAACAAGCAAACAAATAACAAGCATATAAACAAAGCTAGATTCAGCAGGCCTGGATGTAGTCTATGCTACAGCAAACAAAGTGTACCAATTTCAATAAGATACAGTTCAAATATTCAGGCACTATAAACCTTTAACCAGAAATTCCCAGCTCAGAAGGGCAGAGTCCAGCCTCTTCTCCCACAAGAGTGCAGACCACGAACCTTCTTAATGTAAAATAACTGGCATGAAGCCCAAGTGCTTAAACCAGAACTAATACACTTTAAGAATAACAGACACTGGGCTCTCAATCAGCAGTTCCCAACTTAGAAGGATGAAAGCTACCTGTCCTGCCACCACAGTGCATGCCACAAACCTTCCTAATGTACAACAACTGGTCTGAAGCCCAAGTGCTTAATCCAAAAGACTTAGAATGATAGCTACACTTTAATCAAGTTACTACCAAGCAGTAATAAATACAATTGAATACTTTAGAGAATGCCTGGATTAGTGCTCAAGTTACACAAACAAAGCTAGATCCAGCAGGCCTGAATCCAGTCTATGCCACAGCAAACAAGGAGCACCAACTTCAGTAAGAAGCAGATCAGATAAGCATGCACTATAAGCCTTTAACCAGATATTCCCAGCTCAGAAGGGCAGAGTCCAGCCTCTCCTCCCACAAGAGTGCAGACCACGAACCCTCTTAATGTAAAATAACTGGCCTGAAAGCCCAAGTGCTTAAACCAGAATTAATACACTTTTAGAATAACAGACACTGAGCCCTCAATCAGCAGTTCCCAACCTAGAAGGATGTGAGCTACCTGTTCTGCCACTACAGTGCAGACCACAAACCCTCTCAGTGCAAAACAACTGGTCCAAAGCCCAAGTGTTTAAACCAAAAGGCTTAGAATGAGTTACACCAAACAGTAATAAATACAATTGAGTACTTTTAAGATGATGCAAAAGTAAAATAAAGTAGGTAGAAACACAAGTACGGTAAAAGCAGATGAATTTTTTTTTTTTTTTTTTTCTGAACAAGTGCTGAGATCAAAGAAGCAGATTTGAGTGCTGAAACTAGAAAACTGGCTAGTTATAAGAAAAAAAAAAACTAAGCTAGAAGGCTTCCCTCCAACACAGAAGGGCTTGGGGGCTCAAAAGCCTACAAATAGTCTATACCACTTAACAGGAAAGGCAGGAAACAAGCTTAATTTTTTTTCTGTTTCCCAGATGCTCTCTTTGTACACAGTAGGAGTGCCTGAAATCAGAATATGATCTCACTGCACTCAGTTGAGTGAGCAAATGAGATGGGCCCAGAAGGAGTATGACATGTTGGTTTTCCAGGATGTTTTAAGAACAGGAATAGAATAATGTTTGGGCCTACATTTTCACTAGAGGTACTTGAGTAAATTGTATCTTTTGTTTGTAAGTAATGAACTAGGAGTTTGAAAAAGAAGGAACATAGAATGAAATTGGGTCAGAAAGTTGAATTACTCATTATTTAGACCGTTTCCTGAACAAACTGTATCCAAGTACTGTTTATCTAGATTTTATTATTCTCAGGTATTTTGCCCCTTGATTGTAAACCTGAATTCCGAAGTATAAACCTGGCTTTCTGAATGGTTTTATACTACATACTGAACAAAGTTACTTCAATAGACAAAAGAGAAAACACAGCAGATAGTGATTCATTATCGATGCACAAATTTGTAGAAATGGGGGTACATGTGTGTGGGCATTAACATGGCAGAAATGGTTTACTCCTTTAATTTGCCTTGTATGTCTTACTGTCCTGATACCCTAAACCACAACCACATTAATTCACTGTAGCCTAGTACAGTTTTGTATCAAATGTGATTAGAGTAAATGTATTTTAGATGAAATTAGCTTCACTTTGTTTTTTTCGATATTTTGTGATTAGACACAACGAGTCTTAGATCAAAAATTCCATAAAGTTGGAGTGGCAGTTCAACTGTGACAATCATCTAGAGCCGTAGTTCACACCTCTGGAGGCTATCCCTGCCATGGTTGTTCTTGCATGCCACACATTCAAACTCCCACCTAAGACCAATTTAGAGCATCTAATCCATGTACTGCATGTCTTTGAAATGTGGGAGTAAACTGCTGCACCAGGAGGAAAACCTACACAAAAACAGGGCAGACATGCAGATGTTGCACATAAGGCATCCCAGACAGGAATCAAACGGGTGTATATCTTGCTATGAGTCAACAACACTATGTGCTGTGCCACTGTGTCATCTCCCATATGTATATGGATTCCATGCAAAAGGTAAAGTGTGAGACTGTTTATTTGACAGATTTGCAGTACCACACTGTCTACCTCCTACATCAACTCTCCAAGTATTCCTATTTCTTATTTCCATATTTCTTAACTCTAATGCTAGCAGATTGCTTTTCTCTCCTAATTTGTAATTCATCTCTCAGTTTACAATGGAATGTTACTTATGACCATAAGTCAAATACCCTGATTTACATCTACACTTGCTTATTGGTATAATTTTGTTCTGGACTCCAAAAGTCTGCTCTGTATGGTGTTTTTTTAATTACCTATTACATACAGAGTTATAGATCTACAGATCATTTATAAAGTATATTTACTGTCTCTCAAGTACTTGTAGATTATTGGTAGGATCTGTCATGTATTTGCTGCATTTTGTTTTTTATGTTATGTTTACCTGTCTTGCAAAATGATGTGTGTGGAGCTCTTCTTCCCTGGCCTCCACTGAACAAGGGCTTGTGCTCAGTCGGACATACCCAGTTAACAAACGTCAAAATAAAATAAAATAGTCAAAGTCAAAGTAAACATTATTGTCGATCAGATATACACAGCAGTACAAACTGAATGAAATTATGTTGCTTTGGTCCCCATGTAAGACATAACAATGAACACATAGTTTGAACACATAGTTTGAATAACAGTAAGACAAATGCACATACAGTAATAATTAAACTATTAACTATTAATATTCACATGCACACACACACACACACACACACACACACACAAATGTGTGCATGCATAATCTAAAACTGCTATAATTAGAATATTTACTGTGTACATTTTTGTCATAATAAAAAAAAAATCAGAAAGTTATGTTACATTATGCTGCATCACAATGTATATTTTTTAATACACTTCAAGACATCACCATGAAATTGAATCATCACCCATTTAGTAAACACATATCTCTTTTGCCCCTCTTAAAAGTTGGGTTTAGCCTGGCAATGGGTGCTCGGACAGCTGAGATAACATCTCTGAGCTGAGTCTTTCATCTGTCTAGGTCAGTCTGGCAAGGTCATTGTTTGACTAGTTCCTTACCTTGAGATCTGTATTATTGCTTTGGCAACCTACTTGTGTTCAGACAGATACTTCATGGTAAACAGAAACTGTTCTGATTTATCATTAAATGTTCTTTGCATATCTTGAAGACCTTGTTTTTTTGTTTTTAACTTAAATGCCAGTCTGTAGTGAACAGAAGGAAGAAAGGACCGACCTATCACTGCTATTAAATGCAGCCTTACAAAATAACAAAGAGCAATTACTTAGATCCATAATAGTTTTTACTTAACATAAAGACCTTTATTTTGGTACTCCCATTCCAAAGGACATTTTTGTGGTCCTCCATTTCAGTCTGAGCAGAGTGCCAAATGGTGGCATTGCCCAGAATGCCAGCCAACCTTCCTATACTTCTTCTCCAGCTTAACCCAAATATATATATCTAGAATTCCCTTCTTTATAGTGCGCCATTACTAAGAACTTGATCGGATTTTTTTTTCTTGTTAGACTGTTATTAGAACCATTTTAAACAGAAAATGTTATTTTTTTCTGATAGTAGTCATTTACTGAAAAAATATTCTACCATTTATGTGGTGCACAGTTCCTTCCTCAGCCTTACTGCTGGCATTTCTTGATTAAATCTCACACACACACACACACACACACACACACACACACACACACACACACACACATATATATTTATAGATATATAGATAGATATGCATTTTCTGTGAACATTTAATGGCTTATTATTTTTTACTTCTGTCATCATTTTATCTTTGTAGCTATTGATACACCAAGACTAATTGCTTGGGAAATATTGTATTCTAATACCATGATACTGGATTTTTCATACAGACTCTATTCCATCTGTACTGCTAAATGAACAGTGATCTCTTAAGGACCAGCAGTTATTCAGGAAAACTCATCGAAGAAATATATCACGCCACTTTGATCACTTGTGGAAACATTATCCAAACTGATACTGAATACTGCCATTGATATTTAGTAATTAAAATGCTGCATCAAATCACAAAATGCAAATTGTTCATCTGATTCCTATGAGAAATTAATGACTCCAAAAAATAAAGAAGGATTGGAGTTACCAAATTTTGAAATTTACTATTTAATAGTAAACTCAAACAGGCTTCTGAGAATTGCTAATTACGATATAACTAGCACTAAATGGATGCCTACTTGGGTAGTCCTGAACTATAAATATATCCTAAATTTGAATATTAATCCTAAAGCAATACCCTTTTTAGGAAAGGATACTTTGAAATTATATGGAATAATGGATCACATTAAACTATATGTAACATCTATACAAAACTTATTTCAATCACTAGATCTTGCTCAACATATGATGGTTTTTCAACTCTTTCACAGGAACCCTAACGAGGTTAAATAATCAATTAATTGATCTCAAAGAATTCCCATTAATAGTCAATTTAACTTTAATTGACATTTATATATTTCTCAAATTCTCCGCTAATCAGATAAGACAAGAATTAAATTTACCTAAAAACTATCTTGTTATTTTAAGACAAATTAGGGAACTTTCTATAAGCTACTTTAAAAATGTTAAACCCAGAGAAGAGATTATAATCAAATGCTCAAATTTGTGGCAAGCTCTCCAACAAGATATTAAATTTATAACAGCAGCAAATAAATTAATAAAAGAGTTCAGATTCCAAGATAAAGTTCTTTTGTCAAAATATTGGAAAGAGAAAATTCCATCGACAGAAGAAAGTCATATTATAAAAGCAACTGATTTGACTACAAAATCTATTTCTTTTCAAAAATTGATGTATACCCAGTTGATGATATGGAATAATGCATATTATACACGCCTTAGCCTGCATAAATTTAATTCTAAAAATTCTCCAATTTGTCCATACTGTAATGACCAATCTGCCGATCTTCTTCATATGTTCTGGAGTTGCAAATGCATATACAGACTTTGGAACTCGCTAAAGATACAACTTCAGAAGATGGGTTATCAAAGTACAACATTGTCATGGAAATTTATGATTTTGCATATTCCCCCAAAAGAACTTTCTAGATCTCAAAGTATCGTATTAATTAATATCTTCTTATTAATGAAGCTATATATAGCTACTAATTGGTTAGACCCATCCAAAACATCATGGAATAACTTTTAGAGTTTTAGCAATAAGGCATATAGTAGCTCACAAATTTCTTTTGAACCAACATAATAAAAATATTAATAATCCAAAAATATGGGAACAAGTATTTAATATTATATTAGCGTAATATTTCAAATTTGAATGTATCAGGAATTATTTTTACACTTCTAAAATACTTTGTAACAGCAAACTGTTCATTATTTGAATTTATCTTAACTATTTTTATATTCTTCTTGTATAATTTACTGTTTTACTTGGAAGCATTCATGTAAATATTGTATATATGTTATGGTGTTATTGTTAGTTACATTAGTTGGTAGTTTTTTTTAATTTTGTATTTGTTTTAATTTTGTATGGAATATAATAAAACAATAAAAAATTATTATTGAAAAAAAAATGTTCATCTGCAACATACAGTGTGTATCTTCAAATTACTCTCTTTCAACAATAAAATGTGATTGCTGTGTGCACAACATTGTAGTCGGTTGTCCACAATCCATACAAGAATTTGGGTTAGATTTCCAAACACTAAAAATCAAATCTGACAACATAGGAAATTGAAGCAGGCACTAAGGACCACCGTGTCATCATTTAGCTGAAAAAGCAAAACGTAAAGAATCTTTACACATTATCATAAAATAATTAAAAACTTGCATCAGATGAAGTACTACCTATAATCGAATGAGCTCATGAAATTGCACCATATACTGAAATGGGAAACCAGACCTGAGACTTTAAATGTCTAGATTTAAGTGGTTACAACAATAGTGAGAGAATACTTAGTGCTGTAAGGGAGACGATTCATTCATTTAAGATGGCAAGTCACCAGGTAAAACAAGTACCAGAATACAGTATCAAATTATTTCTAATAAGAAAAGCTTTTGCTCTATACCTCAGAAAATGCAGTCAGTCCCCTGATGCAAAAATTAAAGGAAAATAACTTGATATTCTGGCATCAGTTTACTGAATTTAAGAGTATCAAACCACTAAACTCTCTTTTATGTAGTTTTGATAATATTCAAGACAATTGGTTGTTTATACACTCATTAAGGCAGTTTATAGAAAACAACCTAGAGACTGAATCTATGCCTAATTTGATTTAGCTTTTTATTAGGGGTCTTGAAAAGGCAGATAATCAAAAATTAAGTATCTCACCTATCTATAAGATACTAAGAGAAAACACTCTAAAGTTTGACTCAGATTTCAATCAACCTAGAGACTGAATCTATACCTAATTTGATTTAGCTTATTATTAGGGGTCTTGAAAAGACAGATAATCAAAAATTAAGTATCTCACCTATCTATAAGATACTGAGAGAAAACACTCTAAAGTTTGACTCATATTTTTGGAATTACTATGTAAAGATTAATGGAGAACAAATATCTGATTCTAAAAAACTGTTACTAAAATCTACGTATGATACCTCATCTTTATTATATTGGAGATTGTATACATGGAAATGTATGAATAGCAGTTTCTATACTCTACATAACATAAATCTTATACTCAAAAACAGTGAAAGTAAAAAAAAAATGTTGGAAATGTGATAAATTACTGGAGGCCAACTGGGTTCACATGTTCATTGAATGTAGAAATGTTGTTCAATACTGGAGAGACTTCAAATATTTTGTAAAGGCTTTATGGTCTGGTAACTGTCATATTTCTAACTCACTAATCTTATTCAATGTTCCCATACCTATTGTAATATCTAAATCTCAGATTCAGTTACTCTGGTCAGTTCTTGCAATTGCCAGAAAAGTTATTACTTTGAACTGGAAAAGTAAACAAGATTTGATGTTTAAAGAAGTTATTAATTTAGCAAAAGTTGTTTGTAAAAAAGAACTGCAAACCATTTGTTATAGAACTCATAACAGTACTCATAAAAAATAGCATGTCAAAAACTGGAAAACCTTTTGAACAAATACTGATAATGTCTCATGGATAAAATGATTGTTTAGCATGGATGAATGTAAATATTGTAAATAGTTTTGTTATTGTTTTATTGTATTTGTTATATGTACATTTGCATATGTTTATAATGAAAACAAAATAAAAATGTTTTTGGATAGAAAATGCAGTTGGCTATAGGGTGTAACTATATTTCTCAGCAACATTGTTTACATCACCAGTACTGTTGGTTTAGGGGTATAGAACCCTGACTGCAACCTGGCTGCAATCGTAGGTTCATAGGTAAGTAGTAGGCTAGCTGCACTAGCAGGCCATTTTAAGCATAACCAGTTTCCTTTTTGTGCTCAAAATAACACGTCCCATTTGGTTATAGACTGGCCTTAACCAACCATCCATCAATCCATCCACAACCCCTTTTTCTCATTTTTGGATATGAAGTCAGGGTGTCAACAGTGACAATCATCTAGAGCCAAGGATTACACTGCCAGGTGGCTTGCACTGCCACACACTCACACCTATGGCCAATTTAGAGTGTCCAATCCACCTACTGCATGTCTTTGGAATGTGGGAGGTAAACAAAGCACCTGGTGGAAACCCACAGAAACACATAGTTGATAATGATATATTATACCAATGAAAATAAATGGGATCATGCTGTAGATGATTTGATTTGACCCATTCATGGGACAATGCATTTAGGAGTCACCCTTGTCCATTAGCAGTACAGGGGACATTTCTAGAGTAAATTTTCTGTTTCCCATCCATAGATCTAAGTTGGGTTTTGAATATGGACAGATGAACTTTATTTTATGTGGATGGGAAACCTGTTACTTAGCAGTGGTGTCCTCTATGAGATATGCCTGCTCCCCCAAACTGTTCTGCTGATATTGCAGAAAGTTTAGATCTGTAGACCAATTATTTCCGATGCCATCTGACTTGGTAATGTGCAGTAAATCCATCAGTAATGGGTGACAGAATGCCTTATGTGACAAACACAAGTCACCTCTTAGCAGTCTGTAGGATATTGAGTATAGTAACAGAGAGTCCATCCATGTAAGACATGTTGTTTAGGTCTTGTATCCTTTTAGTAAGATATCTCTGTGAGCATTCCAGTTTTTGCATGTGCCTGGACAGATACACACAAAAGGGAACATTATTTCAATGACTGGCCTA
The DNA here is from genome assembly GCF_019279795.1 of Protopterus annectens. Lineage (NCBI taxonomy): Eukaryota > Metazoa > Chordata > Ceratodontiformes > Protopteridae > Protopterus > Protopterus annectens. The sequence continues at coordinate 1,850,644,562 of NC_056733.1, forward strand.
ATAAGAGCTGAGTAAAGGGGTCAATGACATCTCTAGATCTATACACAATCCCTTTGTTTGTATGCTGTGCAATATAGAACAGCTTTCTTACAATAATGGACATGTTGGTAAAAAGTTAAGTCACTGCAAATACCTCTCAATGGTCCAGAATTTCCCAGAATGTCCAGATTTTTGCATTATATATATGCTTTTTGTGTTCCTAATATAATGGCAACTCACTAAGGCTTGAAGTCACTAAATAATGACATATATTTCAGTTTCAGAATTCGTGCTAATGCAAAACCTGTTATTCTAGCAACTTTCTAAATTTATATGAGCAATATTTAAAATATGTCCCTGATTTTGAGTCTTTGCAACCCCCTTGTAATGTTTTTGCTTTGTCTAGAATTCTTGTGGAAAGAGGTTAAAAGGTATACCTAGGCACCCAGGCTGAATCTGATTAACAGCTGCAAATTCTTGTGGAAAGAGGTTAAAAGGTATACCTAGGCACCCAGGCTGAATCTGATTAACAGCTGCAGCACATGTTCGAGTTGAGTGGAGGAAAAAATAGAATGATGAGGTTTCGCTGGCCTTGTTTTGGGTGGAGAGTTGGAAACAATGTGCTGCAGAAGGTGGACATTCTATCAATAGTCCAGATGTTGACTGGAGTTCAGAGATGCAGTGGAGCTTGGCATGTAGACAGGCTTGATAAACGTTTCTATCTTTTGCCTGGGAAATAGTATTCATTGGCCATGCTTCCTTTCAGACAATGAACAATAAACAAAATTCATGCATGCAAGGATGTAGGCTTATTACAACATACATATTACTTCTGTCTGTGGATATGCAACTCTCTGTTTTTTTTATCTTCCATAGATCCTTAATCACAAGCTATGCAGGGTTGGGCTGGTAAGCACAACCAAGAGTTAAGCTGGTTATTCAATACATAGGTTCATAGATATTTCAAGGCCACTAAGTCTCATGACCATTCTTGTTTTGCCAATATCCCCCTCATGGAAATATCTCCTTTCTCCAAGAATGCTATACTGGGCAGTCCTGGAGTAAATTTGTGGATATCCATCCAGTCATATAGTTTATGTATAAAGAAAGATAGTGAGTCATACTGATTAACATGCAGGGAAAATGTGTTACAGATGTTTTAGAGGTGCTGAGTTATTAACCTGTCCCACCACCCTGTTTTATTTATCTTTTGGTGAATATTTAGAATTTTTAAATCTATGAATGAATGGAGTTTAGATTTGTTCTTTATTATGATACAGTGTTATTCTTGATGCTTATAGGCTGACTAGGATTTACATTCATTTTTATGAATGGTAAAAGTTTTAAGATGTAATTTCATGGTCTGAAGAAGCAGTGTGAATACCATGAAAGTGCCTACCTTTCTATATGTTGTGATTAAAGTTTATTATGTAATAGTCATGGTGGTCGGATTATTTTATTATTTTTATCTATTGGGCTTTGTTAGAATTTCCTACCTTTATCCACTTGTGTAGGTTTTGCTCATTTGTACTAATTTGGGCTGTTGCAACTGGAGCATGGCTGGAGGAATATCTTTGGAACTTGATTATAATTCTGGCAATGCTCTCCATGCAAGGATGGACCATTTACAAAGAATTCTACAAGCTGATGCAAATCCTTTATTGTGTTTGGATATTGATTCTACACCTGATAAAAGTAGCTCTCTAGATCCTGCTGCAATTAAATTTTTTGGTATGCAGTTGACAGAGTTAGAGAATAAACTCTACAAGTATAAATGGCTGAAATGACAGTGAATCTTGGTAATTTGATTTGCAGTATGCTCCTGGAACTATTATCTTTAACCTATGAGTGGAAGCATGGTGGTTCTTTCAGTATTTGTCTTTAACCAATGGCCAGTAATGAATCCTTATAACCTGATCTGCTGTATGTTCCGGGAATCATTGTTTTTAATCTATGAATGGATGGAATTTTGATTTGTTCTTTATTATGATGCAGTGTTATTCTTGATGTTTATATGTTGACTAAGTTTTGAATTTGTTTTTATGATTGGTAATAGTTTACAATGTAACTTCATGGTCTGAAGAAGTGGTGTAAATACCGGGAAATCTCTTACCTTTCTATACGCTGTGATTAAAGTTTTATTACGTAATAGTTGTGGTGGTTGTATTATTTTATTATGTTTATCTGTTGGATTTTGTTGGAATTTCTGACCTTTATCCAGTTGTGTAGGTTTTGATAATTTGCAGAATGAAACTGCAATCACTCTGCTTTTCTGTGAAATTAGAGTTAATGTTCTGGAATTGACAGCGTAATGATTGTCATTTGGTCTTTAAAATATGGGATCTGACAGGCTTATAGCAATGGTATTTAAGACACGCATATCAGAGAAGGTATTTAAGGCAATAAAACTATTATGGCATAACATTTAGTTATAGTTATCTCCTAGGGTGGGGGTAGATGGAAAGGTCATTTGTTTTTGCACAAACTGGGTGGAGAAGAATTTGATATTTTGATGTATGGAATTTTAAAGTTATTTAAATGAAAAATTTTGCAAAACTTCAGAATCAAGCTCAGATTAAAGCTCACTTGTGATATCTGCAGTTACTGTATATTCCAATGTATATAAAGTTTCCATATAATTTAATCAGTATGCCTGGTCATATGTTATATGGGGTTAAGCTGTTTGGGGCACACTAAGTGCAACCAAAAACTTGAAGGTGAAACAGTATTAATTGCTAGAGTTAGACCAAGATGACCAGGTGCTTGTGGATCTGAAAGAGAATTGGCATAAGAAGATGGGATGCATTCTTTCACCAGAAGGGTGGAAACAAGTCTTACTGCTGTGCCATGAACCTACCTTACTATCACTGTTCTTCTTTATGAAACTTAATCAGTTACAATGTCCACTGGAGACCCTGATGCCAAAAGGATGAGATGGGGGTGGGACATGGTGAAACAAGTACAGATGTTGCCTCGCAGCAAGAATTTTTGTGGTTTTATTTTCTTCTATGGTGCCTTCTATGCAAAGTTTGCATGTCCTCCCACCTCCCATATTCCAGAGAAATGCAATAGGTGGATTGGAAACTCCAAACCGACGGTAGATGTGAGTACTTGTGTGTGTGTGTGTTTGGTATTGAAGTACAACCGTGGCAGCACTAGCCACCCAGAGATCTGAACATTGGCTTTAGATGACTTTCAGAGTTGATGTGACACCCCAATCCCATATGCATAAATTAGGAAAAGAGGTTTTAGATTGATGGATGGATGAATGAACTGATGGACGGTACATAACAGATGCCTATGGAGAATGTAATACATCATCAACCAGTTATTTATGCCTGGCTCTCACTAGTAAATGGAAATGAAGTACAGGTGGTGGCAGGCTACATGAGATCAGTTGCTATATAATTCAAATTTGTGGTAGCAGACTACAGGAGATCAGTTTCTATATAATTCAAATGTACTCTGCTGGCTTTTAAGTGGTTACATATGAATTTTGAGAACTGATTGCATGTAGATTAGAACAATATTCACTACAGTTTTGGTCTTAATATTCCAAATTTTGAAAGACACACCAAATGATTGTCTTTATTATCCTAAGACTTGATAATAATTTTACCAGTTTAACCAGCAGAAAGCCTGACTTGAATGAATGGTCAGAAATATGTTTTTTTATCTGCTCTATGTTTATCTTGTGTAGACTTATAATGATAATGCATATTTTATTGCTGTTCTCTTGCTACTTCTAAATTTTAGATATTTTGGCAGATTTGACTACTAACTTTACCTTCTTACTTACTAAAGTATTAGAATATTGTGTCCACATTCATTTCAACTGACTTAAGGACTATTTCCAACACTTAACTTGTGTCTAAGCCTTCAGATGTTAAATATTGCCAACCTGAGCAGAACAGAAACTCAGTTTAGTTGTCTTCATTCATGTATTCAGAAAAAAAAGTGTAAGAAAAACTTCTCTGTGTGGAAGATTTTCAGTCCATATATTTCTAGTTAATCACTGTATATTGATCAGATCAGACAATAGTAGTAGAAGTAGCGAACATAAACTCGTCTTAAGTCAAAACAAAACAAAAAGTAATAATAGAAAATATATAATTGTACAGCATTACTAAGTATTAGAAAGTAATGCAAGCAAGGCAGGCAGTCTGTTTCCAGTTGAAAATCCTTTATTAAGTAAATTCTTGTATTCAGCTAACCTGTTGACCAGGTTTTCTGTTCCCCTTCAACATAAATGGGAACCGGCATATAATCAGAATATTTTCATGTATGCTGACTACAGTGGTAACAGACAACACTGTCTGCACTAAGGAATATTCAACAGCAGGAGTTCAATCACCAGCTACTTGTTATCTGATAATATTTTGCCCACAAACTATTATGCACATTTGCCATTTCTGATGCACCTTAAGAAGATTAGTTGATTTCCCAAAGACAAATAATACATTCAGTACTTAAGGGTTCCATCTATAAAATAGAACTCGTTGAATTTGTCCTCATAAAGCTACCTGTAATTCTATAGTTGTTGCTTTACCTAGGATTTGGAACCTTTCACATATTTTCAGGCCTCTGTCATCTACACTTTATTCTTCATCCCTATTCTTATATGCAGTATTATTGTTTCTCAGTACACTCAAGAAAACTTTACTTCTGTGTGGTGTATGTGCAGTTTTGATGACTGATGGCTCAAATTTTAAATGATCAGCTCACAACTGTTAAGGAATCTGTAAATACTGTATATATGAGGGTCATATATGTGATAGATCTTCTTTTTTACCACTGTCAACTATATTATGCAAGCCAGTTAATTCATTTTGTGTCAGTTCACTTCATCATTTGTCCTTACTATTTTTCTGACATCCTGCCTTTTCATTTATCATTGGCTTTAGCATTGTGACTGCATGTGTCGTCTGGAGTCTTCTCTCTGAGCCTTCAAAACAGAACTTCTGCGGTCCATACTTCTGTTTAAAATGGAACAAAATAAATAAGTAAAGCAAATTCACACTATTTGTAATCAACTTTAATGGTATTTTCTACAAGTTTCTGGAAATAGAACTGAAAAAAAAAATGGTACTACTCAATTTCAAGGACTGGCATTAATTGCTTGGCCCAATGTGGACCTTTTTTGACCCCCCCCCCCCAGCTGAATTCTCACCCCCAGCCCAACCACTTTGCAAGTGCTCCAGGACTAAAAAATATTTCAAATTAGGCAACAGGAATATATGTCATTGAAATAAATTAAAGACAAAATAGTTTCTGTTTCACGTACTAGCTTATATTTTGTCAAAATATATTAAACTAGAGTAAACTATCAATCTGCCTTGCTAAGTTAAGCAGTCTCTCCACATCACCATATTTTAGGAGGCATTGCAGGCAACACTAAAGGGATCATGCTATTCTGAAGTAAGCTCTTTTTAAATGTTAACCCTCCAAGATCTTCTGACTATTCACAGTTCCCAACTCTTGCTTCCCAAACCAATGTCCTTGAATGCAAGAAAATGCAAGTCTAATGAATTAGTAGGATGGGCTTCATATTTTTGGGGTGGCTAGGTGGCCATATATTTTCTACACTCTATTAATTTCATGTTAGTCCTTTCTTGTTTCATGGGCTTCCAGTCACCTTAATCACTTGATGTAAATTGTTGGAGTCTCTTGCCAGGTTACTTCTCACAACATGTTATAGTGAATATGTTTTCTCAAAACCACATAAAATTGTTCTTCTGTCTCAGAATGTTCAGTAATCATCATCATCAGCAGCGGAAATCATTATCTTCATCCCATCATCATCTCAGGCTTCTCCTTAGAAATTGCATTGCTTAAACACACCCCCATGTACAACTATTTCTGAAAGTTTTTTTTTTTTAATTTATTTAATAATTTGCTAAACTAATTAAGTGGAATAATACTTGCAGATCATTTCCAGGCATATCCCAGGCAACATGAGCAACAGTAAAGATTACATGCAGTGTTTATTTAAGGCAACTATTAAGCAGCATGTTTTGTCAGGAGGGAGGGAATCAGTATGCCCTATGAATGTAGGGAGAGCATGCAAAACCCACACAATTTGTCCAGCTTTCTACATAGTCTCTAACTCCTTCTAGTTCAATTCAACCATATTCTATCTTTAAGTTTCCTCTTGTTCCCCCCTCTCATTTATTATGTGACTTTGAAACTGTGGTATCCATTCCTTACCTTTTTGAGTTAAACTGCTCCTGTTACGTTTTTTCCTCTTTTAGTCAAGTGGAATATTTTTCCTATCTATCTTTTCCTTTTTTTCACTGAAAATATTTGTGGCATGTTTCATTTCTCTTTGATTATTTTTATTTATTAATTTTTGTGCTTATTAGTGTCCCGCGGTGCTGCGGTAGCGTTGTCGCCTCACAGCAAGACGTTGTCCCATTCGATTCTCAGCTAGACCGTCTTCTGTGTGGAGGTATGCGTGAATGGGCGTGCCTTTGTTGAAGGTTGTGCATCAGGGCTGGTAACTCGGCATGTAAAAATCCACTACCAAACATTAGCAGACCGGAGTTCCGCTGTGGCGACCCCTAACCTGGATAAGCCAAAAGACACAACAACAACAACATTTTTGTGCTTATTAGTGTATGTTTTCATCCTATCTGATTTTGACTATTCATCAGTTACTTTTTGTAATGATGTTCATTAGCAAACAATCATACAGCCAACATAAGTAAGGGAAGTAAAAGAAATCACTGCCACCGTCAGTCTTCAGATTAAACCCAATATTGTTATCTTTTGTGGAAATAACTAAAATGGACTATTGATTAGAACCTGCACTTTTAGAAGAATAACTAGTTGATCACTCAATGTGATAATGCAGTATTAATAGTAGATCAGCCATAAGTGCAGTGCATTAAATAAGCTCTGCTCCACTAAAAAGACTTATAGCTACTGCAGAAGTAGACTACAAGTAGGAATCTGCCTTGCACTTTGCTGTAGAGTCCCTCAGTCAGCCTATTGGCCTGCCTTATTAATGAGTAGGCAGTTTGAATATTTCAGTAAGAACATATAATAGTCTGTCTGACCTGAAGATCTACACTTTTTTGAGAATGCTTCCAATTTTCTGTATCTTTTTCTACCCATCCTTAATAGGACATTGCTCATACCCCCAGAAAACATGACTGATTCTTAAATTTGCTTATTGAACTGCCCTTATCAAAAATACCCATATACTGGGAATGATTTCAATGATCATTTAACTGGTGCACTTGTGCCTCTAAAGTTGGGTTTACCCAAATATTCCTAGACCTAGTAAATAATAACTCCGGACCAAATGGAATGTATAGTGGGTGAATACAATGTAATTCTAAACCTGAAATTGGGCAGGAAGAGGGGAGAGGGACTACAGCATGAGGAAACAAAATGACCTACAGACAGAAATAAAAAATGGAGGATGGGTCAACATTTGGAGGGACAGACATGAGAAATAAAAGGAAATCTCCTTCTCCAAGAAGCAAATAGAACATGGAAGCAGGATAAACTGGCTCATGGTAAGAGGAGATGGGGCAAAAAAAAGTGGAAAAAATAGACATGCTGAATAAGTCCATCTCTAACCATACCCAAGTACTAACAGAGGTGGTTACAATGTTTGGAGAAAAAAAAACAGAAAGGGAGGGCAATGGAAATGGGATGCCTCAAAATGGAGGACAAAAGGCCAGGAAAAAAAAGTCCTAGGGAAGGGGTGAGAAGAATTGGGACAGAAAACCAGGATGACACACTAGAGGTGAAAGCCCAGAGGTGGGATTGGATTAAAGAGGTGATAAGAGGATGGATAATGCAAAAGACACAAGGAACATAGGAAAAGCAAGGAGGAGAAGATGGCAGCATGACCTAAGAAAAGTGTACAGGTAGTTGGACAAGGCAGAAGGAAATATAGAGAGGCAGTTGGAGGGACTTGGAATCAAAAACAACATAGAAAATCTAGAAACCAAGAAAATTTAAATGGAAATATTTGAAACAATAGAAATCTGGTGGCTTTAATGGGAAAAGCAGAAAAAGTTTAGCATGGAGATGAAAAGAAAATAGAGAGAAAGGAGGGATTATCAAACTTAAGATGATAAATTGGCAAATTATAGATGGGTAAGAAGAAAAGGAGATGAAAATCGGAGACTTCTTTAAGGAACTATATAAAGATATACCAGTAACAAAGACTGGAATGATGAAATAGAACGGATGAGAATCAAGGGGGCATTAAAAAGACAAACTAGATAGGCCAATAACAGGGTCAGAATTTTAATTAGTAATAAAGGAGTTAGAGAGGCAAAGCAGTTGGTCAAGACAAGATACCTCATGTAATTCTACAAACTAGTATAAGCAGAGATAGGAGAGGAACTAGAAAGGGTATATGATACAAGCAGAGAAAAAGAAAAAAACCCACAACACCATGCAAGAGGCAAAAATAGTTCTGGTATAAAAACAAAAAAGGAGATATAGTTGATGTGGGAGCATTCTGACTAATATCCCTAATAAACAGCATACCACTCATTTGTCCAGATTTTCTTAAAATGCCCTGATTTTCACTTCATGTTTTGGTTTTTTCCTCATAAAACATTTTGTTTTCTGGCAAATCATTGAGGAGTATAGTCAGAAAATAATGACACAGTTTCACTCTTGATGCCTTTCAGAAAATACACGATAATGCAAAACCTGATATTCTATCAACTGTGGGGAGAATAATTTCCCCACCAATTATCGCATTGATAATAAGGCACTAAGCACGCAATCAGTTGTGTGGGACTTCGGAATCCAGGTTGATAGCAAACTAAGTTTTGACTACCATATTGCTTCCGTTGTATGGAAAGCTTTCTACATGGCCCACCTCATTAGTAAAAGTATCTCATCCAGGGACAAGGTGGTCATAACATCCCTGTATTCTTCCCTTATAAGACCAATTATTGAGTACAATGCCCCTTTCGGCAAGTACCTCACAAAGCACATGCAGCAGCTGGAGAGAGCACAGAGATTCCTCACCCAGAGAATCCAGGGCCTGAAACATCTACCCTACACAGATAGATTAAAAGCCCTGGCCCTCTACTCAGTCTTCTACAGACTCCTCAGAGGTGACCTCTGTCTGGCATACAAAGCAATGTCAGACCCACCCTGTGGGACTGCTGCATATCTGCAAGTAAAGCTCCACTCAAGTAACTCACACGCAAGACCTCAAACTGGTCTGTGACATCAATAGGACTTGTTGAAGGGCAGATTTGTGTCCCAGAAACTCCCTGTTTTGTGGAATAGACTCCATCTCCACATAAAGCAGAGTAGCTCATTAAACCTTTGTAAGCACAACCTGGATAACTGGATGGGGAAAAGAAAATACACCCATAAGATTCCACCTATGTCCCTGCTGGACAGTGGCATAGGGTGCTGACTTGTTGGAACATGGGCTAAATTCTTGGCTAGGCTTGTAAGGGCCTCCGGGTCAATATCCTGCTGACTTCCTATGATCCCATGATCCTATGACCTTTCTACATTTTTAAGAGAACTGTTCAAAATGTGTCCCTAGTTTGGGCCTTTCCCCATTATTTATGGCTTTGTCCATATTTTTGAGTTTGAGAGGTATAATAAACAGGGATGGAAAAATCCTAGCAAAAATTCTGGCAAAAGGATAAAAAAAGCCTGCCCAAACATATACAGGAAGAACAAGCTCAGTCTGTAAAAGGGGAGAGTTTTGACAGACAGCTGGTGGGGCAGCTTATCTTTATGAAAAGATCGGAACAACCTGAGGGAAAAAAAAGTAACAATAACACTGCTTGTTATAATGAAAATACCTGATATTAAATTGGAAATTCATGTTTCACACTCTGAAGAAATGGAGAGGTGGAGACACATTCAGAAACTAGATAAAATTGAAGCAGCAGAAGTAAGGATGCATGGAGAATTCACAAGATTTTAATTCAAATAAGTACAAGGCAGGAGGCCTGCTCTCCCAAAGCCTCTTTATCATAGTATGGCCATTCACTCCACACTGAAGTTGGCCAAGCCTTCGACACTGCACACCAGTCAAGCATTGCATACAAGGTAAAAGAATTAATAGTACACAATTCATGGTACAGTGGATTGTAAATTGGATGAATAGAGCTCCTGCTGTTACCACTAATCTTTTCAACAACTCAAAACCAAAATCGTTTAAGTGGCAGGTACCACTTTAGAAAGTAAGAAAGTAACCAATGGCATACACAAGGATCGCTGCAGAAACACCTCCATTTTGGTATATAATTTTCCTATTACTATATGGTGGCTAACCATATACTCTTTGACTACCGCCTGGGTGTCATTATCAATTCCCTTATTGATACAGAGATGGTTCAACAAAAAACAGTCCTTAAAAACAAGTGGTGTACAGAGAAAGGGTTTAAACTGAATGCAAGAATGTGCAACATTGTCACCTCTGGAAAACACACCTCATCTCTGACTTACAGCATAGTCAGTACCCCACTCCATAGAGATGGAGTAATCAGGATCTCTGAATCTGGGTCAAAAACCTTTACCTTTGACCACCATACTGCATACTAGTTAGGAAATGCTTATGTCTATCTCAATGGATTTCCAAAGGTATCTTATTTATGTTAAAGGATATTACAGTTCCTCTGTACTCTGGTCTAGTTAGACCAAATGCTGAGTGTAGTGCACCATTCAGCATGTAGCTAGGCAAACACATTATGCAGCTAGAAATACCACAACAATTTCTGTCAAAAAGATTACTGGGCTTAGTGCTTTTAGCTACTAGGCAGAAAAGAAGCCATATCCCTATAATTTGTCTCTTATTGACTCCTAGAGGGAAATCTATACCTTGGATCCCATACCATCATCTATCCCACCCTAATGGATCTGTTATATATTCAAAGCCATGCAAACATCTAAGCCAAGGATTTAAGTCTCCACAACCTTAATTAAAAAAAAATAAATAAATAACACATTGTCGGGATAGATTTATTACTCAACAGCCAGCCCATCTCTGGAACAAATTGCCCCTGCATGTTAAGCAGAGTGATTCCCTTGCCTCCTTCAAAATAAAGTTTTACAGTTGGATAGATACCCTCAAGTACATCCCTGGCCTAACATGTTTTGCACTCCTGGAAGTGGAGGGCACATGTTGATGACGGTATTAGTCGAGTGGCACATGGCCTTCAGACTTGCCTTGTAGTTTTATAATAATATGATGAGAGCATGGTTTACAGTCAGATTATATAGGGATACTTTTTCCATAACAGTTACTGTGGAATATTTGACTTCTTGAAACCTATTGCCAACAATTCTTCTCATTTTCTGCTAAATATCTCTCAGTGCCTCTACTGCACAGGTAGCAGATCTGCCCTCCTGTAAAAGAACTGTTGTAACTTTTACTAGTTTTGTAAAAACAAAACTATCCTAACTCTTACTCACTTGATAAAAGAGCTATCCTAACCCTTAAAAACTTGTATCAACTTATAGAACTGCAGGTAGTATCACATCACAGTAGAGTAAGTGATGTTATCACTAACCTCTCCAACAACTTAAAAACTCTACTAATTTGCTTGCCAGCAATATATTGCATCATGCTCCAACTACTTTCTCAACAGTGCTATGATCTCTGACAGCTGAGGAATAATTATTGGGAGATAGTGTACCATTATAAATAATCATAACAGATATGATTACAATTTTTAGAATTTTTTTACATATTCACAAATGCACTAACCTTGACAGTATCTGCTTGTAGGGCATTGTTAACAACATATGATTTATATACTTTGAATAATTTGGTTTTGCTGAGTTTTAAACCCTGAGATCTGTCTTTCCTCTAATTTGGTTAGCCAACCATAATGGTCTTGCTTTACAGCACTCTGGTCAACAATGTCATTTGCAATACTAACAATTCCATCTATCCCCTGTAATATACTTTCTCCAGAACACATTTGCTCATTAGATTCAAAGAGCTAGCATTAAGAATCTGTATCACCCTAACTATGTATTAAAGTGAAGAGTATGAAACTTGCTTCATCCAACTTGATCAGCCATAGCTATTGGTTTACATCAAGTGCCAAAAGTAATCTTGCAATAAACATTTTCAGCTTCTTTGTCAGTTATAATTCACCCACTATCCACCAGATCTTGCAAGCTTATCATTCTCGCACAGAAAATCCTGACTCATTTCCTGCATTCCTCTCACAGACATTTTTATGTGCATCTGTATAGTAACAGTCAACCCAATCCAAACCAGTGCACATGCGCGCGCGCACACACACACACACACACTAATATTATGTCCTAACCCCTTATTATCTCTCACACTAATGACAACAGTGTATAAAACAAATTGAAATTACTCAAAATTATGGCTATAACAATTTAAGATTAAACAAAACAAACGTAATTTAGTCATTTTATCCCTATTAAGTATCATAGGATTTCATTTTCAGTACACTTGCCACAAATTGCTGGAATTTTTTCCACAACACATTATGTTGTTCCTTGACCTAAATATGATATAAATGTTCAGTTTAAAAGACATGAATTTTGTATTTTTATTATAAATATTATTGAACAAAATTCTAGGGAGGACCATGGAAAATAAAATCAGAGGTGAAGGAATTGCAGTGTCAACTAACGACGCATGCCACTGGACCATATGGTCTGAACAATATGGTCTCTGTGGCAAGGATATTGGAACTCTTGAGCTCTGATGCAAATATACACAATCAGTATGGATTATTCACCTATTTTCATAATCAAACAATGTTTTTATATTTTATATTGTTTATACACATTTTAAATATACATACACATCTATTACAGTAATGAGGAATTTCACTAACCAATTAATTAATTAATTAATTTAATAAGCTTGTGATGGGAAAGGGAGGGGAAGGGAGGGGTTCAATGAATTTAAAAGCTTCTTGTGATAGTTTTTTTACTCTGAAGTCCCACAAGTGCCTTACTTCTCAAATTGCGTTGTTTAAGTTTTGCAGATGTCAAGAAAATGACAAAATCAAGTTTGGATTTTAGTTGGCACAGTTTGATTTCTGCCTCAGAGACACTGATGGAAAGGATGTTGTTCTTCCAGTCTGTTTTACTGGTCGCTATTTTGAAGTTTATTTTTGTTTTGGTTAGTAGTTTTGAATTGAATTTGTTTGACCCCTTTTCTGCTTGACTATAAATTTGTCTGTAGCCAAGCACAGGGGGAAAGGTTAGATTTATTTTATTTAAATTGTACGTTTCAGACATTTCTCTTCCTTTTTGCTCTGGCATTCAAGGAAAGAATGGTTACAATGCGACGCATGTTGTAATGCCATATCAAACATGCACATTGCCGAGTTCACAGATTTTAAATATAACTTTCTAAAAGTGGCAGTTCTGAAATAAGAAAGAAAAAAAAACTGTTTCTCTCTCTAATATATATATATATATATATATATATATATATATATATATATATATATATATATAATTTATTTTTTATATATATATATATATATATATATATATATAAATATTTTTAATAATTTATATATATATATATATATATATATATATATATATATATATATATATATATATATCTATATAAATTTATTTTATTTATATATATATATATATATATATATAAATATTTTAATAATTTTTCCACATTGGCACCACAGTGCCTAGTGTAACACAAGCATCTTGGACCTAAGATATTTAGATGCTTCTCATGTGTTTGCAAAGTAGTTATCTGAAAAAGCTTCTCCCCTTTATTTTTGCACAATTGGCTCAGCTAGACGTGACCCAATTGTTTAAGCTTGTGTTCAGAATAAAATGGAAGCATTTATACAGACCTTTACATCTTGCAATTTGTATACAACAGGTTTACAATGGATTGTGCCATTATATCTCATTCTGAAAAGTGTCCACTTTAAGCACATCTGTTTTGTCTTTAATCCACAGATTACAGACCAGTATTAACTTCTGCCCTCATTTAGACTAGATAGTCTGCACACTTTCACTATGGCCATCACTCAATGTGGTGAAACTGCAGGTAGCATGCACTGTATTAATTGAAATGCACTTCAGCAATGGCCACAAGCTACTTTGCTTTTAAACTGGTCTTCAGAAAACTAAAAAACATCATCTTTGTGTTGTGATTATTACCATTTCAAATAAATATGCTTTGGCAAAATAATTATTTCTTCCACAAAGTCTGCATAGCTAACAGCTTAAATGTATTCATTTTCATGTAAAGAGATGATGCTTGTACATGATGTGGATTTTGTCTGTTTATAAATAGGTGACAACATGGATGCCATACATTTACCTTTGCATTTCCAGATTTACTTTTATGCTTTAATAGATTTAGGCTTCAGTATCACACAATTTTTATGCACAGTCCTTAATTTGCAGAGCACTGCTTTGTAATGCTTTTAAGCTGCAGACCTGAATACTCACTCTCTATATACATCTTTAGCTATCCCCAATTTCAAAATGCTCCTCACAATAACATGTACCGTAGATGATCATTTCTGATTCTACATACTGTTCTCTTTTTATTTAGTGAGTCAGCAAAATAAACAGTTTCAAAGTCTTACATACTGTTTTTAAAAACAACTATAGTAGTCTAAACCTCTTGATTTCATATAAAAAAGTTTCACATGTGGACAATCCTTCTTTGGACTGTAGTATACCTAGAGGTTACTTTTTAAGACTGTGTTTTTTCTCTACCTCTGTAAAAGTAAACATTTATGAGATCTGCCAAGGCACAGCAAGAGGCACCCACATGCACACTCACATTTGAGCGCATATGAGCACACGCGCACGAACACACAGACACACACACACACAGACACACACACACACACACACACACACACACACACACACACACACACACACACAAAAAACAGGACTTGCTTTCACATCAATTCCTTGCTGAAGACAGAAAACTAAGTCTGAAACTTGGTATCATAAAACCATCGCACTTATTCTTCTATGTTGCATGCAACAGTAAGGACGATTACCCCAAATGGCGAAGCAACAAATTCAAAGCTGAAAAGTATCATAGTGCAATGTATTTAACAGACTGAATTACTAGAAGAACACAGAGTACTTCCATTAAGCATTTGCTTAAACTCTTAATTTGTTAACAGTGCATTAAAGATGTAAAGAATCTCTTTTAGGGCACCCTACAGCTCAACAGATCCTGGAATACCTTTACAAAACAGTTGTTTAAAGTGCTTGGGAGGTGGGCTGCATTTCATCAGATACTATACAGTGCACAAAAGATGCAGGCAGTCCTCCTTTTGTGCACACTTTACCAATTAGAAGATGCCAATGCAAATTGTTAAGCATACATACATTACACTTTGCTGACACCATAGCATTTATGTCCTACATGGAGTGCACTGATTGTACTACAAATTCAGAGAAAAAATAATGTTATGAATGTCACTATAACAAGCATGTTATGTGTAGTGAAGTTCACATGTATGAACCTAGTTATGAGGGAGGATCATGCTGCCACAGACTTAGTGCAGACAGCCAATGGCTACACTGAAAACTACTGGCAAAAGAAAAAGCAGAGGGAGAGAGATCGAGTGTGGAACAACTTCTAAAGCTGTTGGCTGATTAGAGACATGCATTTGTATGGCAGCAATATAAATATATATATATATATATATATATATATATATATATTCCATCTTTTAGAACTGATAGCTCATGTTGCCCCAGTTGTTTTTAACTTATGGTAGTGATACACCAGCACAGCTAAAACTCCCCCCATTTATTGCAAAGAATTATGATTGGGTTTCCAGTCATAACTATTTGTTAAGATCTCATACGAGATTCAATAAATGTATCTTTTGAACTTTGCTTTGAAGGGAGTTTCTTGAATCCGATGTGAGAAGATATTATCAGTCTGATTATGATCATAATCCTGTGATCATAATCAAAAAGTCTGACATTAGACAGCATACTAAAGATTTTATATTTTAACATAGAAATATATAAGTAGCTTTAAGAAGTAAAATATAAATGTTTCAAGAGTAGCACAGATGATTGCTTGCTGTGTGGAGGTATTATATATTGGCCACATATCTGTGGTATAATTTCAGAGTTAAGACTAATGTTGACTCTTTTCTGCCAACTATACTTATGATTTTAATGTCTATTATGATCTGTTAAAATATTACTATTTAGGCAATATCAGTTTAGATACTTATCACAGTGTGATGACCATGCCCTGGCCCAGCAATCAAGGAGCCTCAATCCTCACCACTAACACCAGGGAGGTCATCTCATATAAGAGGAAAGGATAACAAATATACACAGTAAAGTACAATTTCCCATAAGTGCACACAGAGATCACAGTCCGTCTGGGGCTGGTTGCGCCCTTGCTCTCCAGGTCCCCAATAAGCCACCCCACTGGCACAACTATGGAGTCCAGATCTCAGCCTAGATGGCAAGCTAACCTCCAGTACCCTCTCTGTCCCACCAGTGCTTTGTGTCTCTGTCCAGGTAGCTGACACACCACACAAACTTTGAGATAAGTATTTAAGCAACTTCACAGACACTCCTGGGAAAGGCTGACACAGATTCTCTAGCTGTGCCCCTTTACCCAGACTATACAGTAGTAATTTCTGCCATCACCAGCTAATACTTATCAGCAACCCAAACACCCTTAAAAGGGTGTCCAGTTATTACTGTGCAATATTATTATCCAATTGGTAATGTGACGATTCAGTCTAAAGCTTATTAGAGTGGCTTATTACAATAAACTCTATAAATATGCAATGTACTCTAGAGCTTACTTATCTATACACAAACCAGCCACAGGTAAATGCTTTTAAAATATTTAATAATAAATAATTAAAACACAAGACAATACTACTACACCACAGTGATATCTAAGAGTTCAGAGATCACACAGAAACTTAAAACAATACAGTAGGAAATTTCTGATATAACAGAAAAACACTTGTCTAACTTTCTTCTACATTCCTAGCTATTACTACAAGAAAACATACTTCTAAGACACTACTTACATAAGACAACAAGCAGAGTGCTGATAAGTGGGATATCAAGATCAAAATGCTCCACAGTCTCTCTCTGAACAATAGTTTTAAGCTCACTAACAAACATCTTTGCTAGGCCTTCCGAAATTACATCATTTTGACACTTAGTCTGGAGTTCCCAGGCAAAAAGGCTACATTATTCAGCAATCTAACACCTGCTCAGGAAACTGCAATAATAAAAGACATTTCACATGTACACTCTAGCAATTATTCCTTAAGTTAAGATAATAGAAAGAATGCGTTCAGCCAGCCGCTTCGGCACCACTATTTAGATAATTTTATTTCAAAGAACATTTGAAATGCTTGGCTTAGTTTTCCTTACAGCAGATGGCAATGTTGCAACAATCTTGAAGTTCACATTTTACAGTGATTTCTTTCATTTAAGAACATAAGCCTGTATATGATAGAATTATGTATCAAATTATATTTGACTAGGCTGGCAGCCTTCGCCCATCTTCCCCAAATCTTCACACACAGATTTTTAAACATTAAGACACAAGTAGAAAAATAATTCATATGTAACATAGATAGGTTACTCTTACTCAGTTGCATCACAATGCTGTGATTCTGCTAGGTAAACCATCCTTTGCTCTACAAGCAGGAGGGAATGCCATTTGTATATTTTTTCTCATTGTGCATACAGACCATCAAAACTCCCCCTCTCATGCATAACTATTTGTTTCACTGTCACTGGCATTTTCATCTGAGTGTGGGAGTCGGGAAGGGAAAGCCATTGAACACGCAGCCTCAGCAGTAGTTTATGTTCCTATCAGTATCCTGACAATGAAGATTTATCTATATCAGGCCTAACCCCCCCCCCCGGGTGGGAGATGACCACAATGCCCTCCCCAGTGTAGGTCTACACTCTTATGTACTCATAATGGATGCTACTGCTGAAAAGGCATGCTGGCTGAATGTCTAACCCAGGAAACTCCTTCTACAGAATTGTCCATCCAGTGAGAGATTGTAGCATTGGATGTCTCCAGACCACCATGTTCCTCCCAGAATGGGCAGATCTATCCCACTTTATCAGCACCATGAATCTCCAAAACAGCTCAATCGTGGGTTGCTTAGTCTGTAGTAAGCTGTATTCTTCTACACCACATGAGCTGATACTAATTTTTGTAAATTTGTTCCAATGTCACTGAATGTTCTTCAGTCAAGCTTATCCCAGAGATGATAGATTAAGATGACTATACTGGGTATTTTAATATACTATTGTACTACCTTTTGTCTGCCAACCATTGATAACTTCCCTTATCCAATCAATCATTTCCACATGCAGCCATCTCAGAGGCACATAGAAAGCAAGAGTATTCACACTGGGGATGTCTTAAAGGTAGCCATAGGAGCCACTTTTGTTGTACACCCTAATCTTTGAAATCCTCAGCATCTGAAGGGAGTGGCTGCATTAGTGGCATTATGATCATGTGTGCAACCAGTCATGAATGACTGTGGTAAAATCTGTTGTGCTAGGATGTACACTACTGTCATAACCTCAGTATGGAAGGTGAGTTGGCAATCAAATTGGGCATAAATTGAATTAGTACATCAGCAAACCTAGCTGCCTTCATCCCACCAGGACGAGTGAGCTGGTACTGATGACTTGTCTCCCATCCTTCCTGGTTGGTTTCTATACTTCCTGGATCACTAATTTATCCTAGATTGTCTGCTTCTTAGTCAGGGCTTCAACACTTGAGCACCAAGGAAATGGCAAGTATCCTGAGAACTAAACTTATGTGTTCATTTTCAAATGTTTCTAGGATTCAGAACAGCAGCTTTGGTTGTCTGCTTTAGCTGCTGTTTGTCTTAGGATGAAAATCTTCTGTAGACCTACATTACATGTACTCACCATAAACATGTTTTAACTTAATTTGTATTTTTCCATGTATCTAGAATTTGCCTGGTCTCCATAACCTAAATGAAAAGGGACCTTGGGCCAAGTCCATTTATTCTATTTTGAAATAAATTAATAAGTAAACTACTGCTGTAGACACAAGACCACTACAGCTGATCATGCAGTGTGTAATCAGGTTACAGAACTCACAGATGTCAGTGTTTCAGTGTATTAGAAACAGCTGGGTCACAGATGCTATCCAGTCACATTTGGTGCATGACTCTTAGAGATGAGGGAAAAGCTGAGTTTTCATCTTTTTTCCTTTTCTCCAAATTTGTGTGATCTTAGAGTTGGTATATATTGTGATTGGAGTTGTGGGGACCTACACCCACATTAGGAGTGCACGAGGGCTAGACCCTTGCAAAAAGCAGTGCAGAAGAATACTGCATGATGTAATGAGTGCTAATATTTTAAAGGGTAACTTTTCGTGGATTTTGATATTTTGATGGCAGTTAATGTTGGAAAAGCAAAATGAAATGATCTAGTGGATAGCCGTACACACCCACACAGTTATATGTCCACTTGGATTATCCTTCAGGAGTGGACACTCTGTTCCAACTTAGACCTCAGTAGTGTTCAGTAAAGCAGCAGTAATTCTCTAGATTTTGCATCCTCAGCTTCTCATTTGATTTTCTCACTGGCCTATCATGTTGTGCGACATGATTCATCCACGGGGTGATGATGGTAGTACTATGAATTATGCTTCCTCCTTTGTATGCTCTATAAAAGGAAATAGGTTCTATAGTCTCACATCAAGATAAACTTGTGGGTATGGAAAGCAGGCTTAACTTATTCAGGGCCCATACCAAAATTAGTGTGCAGGAGCAATCAACAGAATTAATAAAATAATGCGACCCAGTAAGATTAACCATATCAGAGAAGTCAGTACAGTATTAATGAAATGATGGAGCCCTGTTTGCTGACTGCAACATGCAATTACTTGGTATCAGTTTTGTTTTGTGCTCTCAGAGTAGTCTCAGAGCTCTTCTTTTTTTTCAAAAACAGATATAGTTTCGTCTTAGAGTTCTTCATGGTGCCCTACAAATTGCTACCCACCTATTACTTACTGTACATGTCACTTCACAACTTCAGTTGTTTTGAGATTTTTAACCTGCAAAGAGTAATTACTTAATTCATTCTGTAATTATCAACTTTATTCAGCTCAGGGTAACAGGGCACTCAGAGTTAACCCTGGCACTTAAGAGGGTATGTGTCAGGAAAATATCATATGTAATATGCAAGCCTATTGTGTAATGCACACAAATATTCTCAAACAACAGACACACACACACACATATAATTTAGAGGACTTCCAATTTATCTGTGGCATGTTTGTGAGATCTGGGTAATCAGAGCATGCAGTGAAAACCCAGGTGACACAGGGAGGATATGGATACATTTCATATGGAGCACAACAGCTGAGAATTAAACTGAAAAACTGAACACAGTCAGTAATGCTGTTTGCAGATCTACTGCGTTTCCTTGGTGGAGATGGGTGAGACAGATTTTTGTTAGGGCCTATCTAGTCAGCTAAATTGTCTGAATACTCCCGTGCCCTACATACATGCACCTCTATTAGTAGCTCCTCAACAACATGAGTGTTGCTTCTGCTATAATACACTACTGCAGATTCTGTCAAGTTCTTAATATATGTGTGT
This sequence comes from Protopterus annectens, assembly GCF_019279795.1. NCBI lineage: Eukaryota > Metazoa > Chordata > Ceratodontiformes > Protopteridae > Protopterus > Protopterus annectens. The sequence goes on from NC_056733.1 coordinate 1,850,665,156, forward strand.
TTGACCTCCTAAGTGTGGTTTTGTTCAGATGATCCATACATGATCTGATTGTATATGTAACCTGCCATACACTCATGCATTTGTCTTTGTTTGCCAAATACTAGATATTTGCTTTAACTTGACAGGATCTGATTTTGATTCACCCTGGCATGATTGTAACATCCTGACATGGATGGGTTGTATCCGGTTGACAATGCCATGACTGACTCTGACAAGTTTCTGGTTCACTTGGCTCGATCATAGCTAACCAATTTGTGGCTGTCTGCACCCTGTGGAGATTTTGCAAATGTTAGCCATATGTCCACACTGAAGCTAAACAGCCTCCCATGACCTTTGAACATAACTGAGTAACATTTGTCTGGTATCCAATTTCAGTGAGGAAAATCTCTTTTCTTTTGGCTATCTGACTTGAGGCCTTATGTCAGCCAATACCCACCCCCAATGAAATGCATTTGTAAAAACAACTGATAAGGATTTCATGTTTCCACAATACTCCTGTTAACTTACAGTCATGAAAAGGGAAAAAACAATAATCTAACATTTTTGGTTATTTTAGGTCTTCCCTACAGGAGTATTACCTAACTTCAAGCTTCATATGACAGCAGCTGAAGAATACTGCAACATCTTACATAATACCTCACATGTTGCTGTGGATTTCAGATTTCTTAAGGAGGCCATTTGGTAAAGTTTACTCATCAGAATAAAAGGTATGTCTTTTTCACCAAGGCAGTTCTGAATGGCACTAGCATGTCTCAACTGCTATTTTAATCAAATTAAACAGAATACTTCAGCTGCAAGTGTTTATTATTTAGACAGTATCGTAATCTCACCTAGTTAAATGAAGTAATACTGAGAGTTTTCTGGATTGTAAGTATATGCAGCCTCATTTTTTTTTCAGATTCACAATTCTGACTTCTGCTACCAAAATAAACTTTGTCTTACTCAGGGGTCAGTAAAGCTGGTACCATTTAAACACCGCATTCTCTCGATTATTGTATTTTACTCTGTAGATCTGAAGGGTATTTAGTATGTTTTCTCCTTTTTTTTCCCAAATGGGTGAATTTTTGCACATTTCTTTGATTATTTCTAATATTTCCTAGATTCATCTTAATCAAGTCAGGTAAATAAACATACACATTATTTGTTGTGCATCTTATTATCATCTTCTAGAATAACTTAATAATTGCTAATATAAACTGAATCACTAAGGGCAAACCCCGGCAGTATTGTCAGGATACAGTGGGATGCTGTAAGCCATATCTTAGGTAATGATTTCTAGGCATGCTGATATCACGAACAGGAATTTAATGAAGCTGAACCTGAAATAATTTGTTCAGATTTATAGACCCTTTACAGTTCAGTTATAAGATTGATGAGAGAAATGAATTACCTGTTATATTTATTTGTGCGTGTTTGTTTCTTAGGGATGTTCACATGTGGAGTCTCCACTTTCAGGAAAACCCTGGACAGAAAAGTGCCAGAAACAGAGTCAGTAAATATCAAAAACAACTTTGAAACATTATAGGATCACATATGTTGTGATTTATAGTAGTATAAACAAACATGGTAATATAAATCGTATATGAACAATCAATTCTTATTATTTATATTATCAGATGTAGACATTATTTGACAGCATACACTTGAGTGATGTGCTTAGGTATCGGGTAGCACTGACTAAGGAAAAAAAATAACCTAAAATGTAACTGTGACCAGTAACTGAAACAAAGATCAGTAAATTTAAAAAATGCAGGATGATCCATTAATTTAAAATGCATTAATGGCTACAAGCTTGAGATATATGCTTAGTAGATATGCTAGAGAAGCATACAGGGATAGACTGATAAGTTTTCAGCGAGAATAAACTTTTCAGAAATAATAAATTATAAACTTGACTGTTGTAAGTAGTTTGCAAACTTCAGCATTATGCCGAGGCCTATCATATAACTACTAGTGCATAACCACTATAAATTAAATTTACATCAGTAGAACAAGCATAGGGAACACAGTTTTTGGTACACATGCTAGTCACATCACAGTAACAATTGTACTTGTATGTTTTTTCAAAAAAATCTTAAGGCCTTTTTTTCCAAGTATGTGTCTTAAAACATGTGGTAGCTTGTTCCAGAATTTGTCATAAGAGTACCAGATTGCTTGTTCCTCTCTCTGTATGTGTGTCTTGCTTTTGGTATTGCTTCTAATTGTCCACCCAAGGTATTAAGTACTCTGCTCACATTATGCTACATGGCTCTATTAACAAAGCAGAGTTCTTAGGAGTGTATGATTGTTTAAAAGCAAGTGCAAAGTGAATTATGGTCTGTTGCTGGTTAAATTGACACTATGAACTATTAAGCTTGTGTTTATGTCCTGCAACAAATTTTCCTTGCATGCTATCTTGACCGTAGGGAAAATTGGTGTCTGTAAGCTTATTAAAAGATGTGAAAAGTATTTAAGTGAAGGGAACAAGTAAATATTAACAGTATTAACCCAGCTAAATGTGAGAGAAATGACTTACTTCTCCAAAATCTGCCTAGATTTCTGTTAATTTTGGACACAGTGTCATGTACATATTTATCCAGCTGTAATTGATGGCGTCTAGCAATTTTGCTTATTTTACTTCATCAACTGGTGATATGTAAAAGAACGTCTAATTAATATATACATACAGATATACAAATATTTTAAGCATGGCCATTAATACCCTTCTAGCCTGCCAATAAACCAAAACATTTATTCCCATAATCCCAGGCTGTTCTTAAAAATATCTAAACTACTACTTGCTTTAGTGTAATTTGGTAGTTTGATCAATGCATCAGCTATCTCAGAGAACCAGTTAGTACACTTCTCATTCCTGTAGAATCTTCCATACAGGTTCCCTGATGATTCTGTACTACTATTTGATAACCCCAAATATTCCCAGAGGAAGCTGTCTCTAAATGCCCTATATACCTGAGTAAGATCTCCTCTTAGGTACCTATATGAGACACTGTACAAGTTCATATATTTTAGTCTTTCATAATAACTTAAATTTTCACATCCATGGATGTCGTTGGTATATTTCTGCTGTACTCTTTCCTGTTTAATCATGCTTGCTTTCTTATAGGGTTTCACATTGTTATTCCATACTCAAATATGGGTCTAATATAACTAACAAACAATGATTTCATCATTTTTGATTTCCTAGACTTTATAGATCTTTTTATACAACCTACAGTTCTATAACTATAATTAACCAATTGGTAGATTTGATTAGAAGAACTCAAAGCTGGCTCTACCCATATACCCAGGTCCTTAAATGAATCTACAGCTTCAATGATTGTGTGATGTATTAAATATTCACCTTTTAATTTATGCCTCCCAAATCTGATATGCTTAGTTTCTGATGTATTTATCAGCATATTATTCTCATGTGCCCAAATGGTCAATTTAGTCATGTTCCTTTGCAGGCATGCCTTATTTGTAACACATGTAATCAGTTTACCCACTTTCAGATCATCTGCATATAGACTATAGAGCACCTCAGATGAAAAAGTAAGATCTGAAAGATACAATCTAAAGAAATAAGGGCCTAGGACAGAGCCCTGTGGGACACCCTGACTGTAAACAATAATTCCACTTGTCCAATTGCTGTATGATACTTGCCATGTCCTATTTGTAAGCCACACAGCTATCCATTTTATCAAGAGTACAGTGATACCTAGTTGTTCAAATTTATTGATCAGTGTTTTGTGTATGACCCTGTCGAATACTGAAATTAAATCTATATAAATCACATCACAGCACAATTTTTCATACATAGCTGTTATTATATTGTTATAGATCATCATGTTATAGGTGGTAATACATCAATTTTCAACATCTGCATGCTGATACATGGTTTCATGTCCCAACCTACCCAATTCTGACAATAACATATCCAATATTGTCTTCTCTATTATTTTTCCCCAACATGAATATAGACTTAACGTCTATATGAATCTGGGTTTGTCCTTCTCCCCTTTCCCTTAAAGACGGGTTTAATAAGCACGTCTCCAATCTTGAGGAATCTCCCCATATTTATATAACCTAGTAAATAATAGATATAATGTACTGATTAGGGATGGAGATATTCTTTCTTTCATCTATTTTTTTGTATCCATATTTGTTTACCTGGAAAGCACTACTGGTTCAGAAACCACTTTTCACTGGAAGACTGAGGGAAAAAAAAATAAAAAAAGTAACAATCAGACCAAAAAGGTAATGATCTGTAAAAAGTAACTCACTTGTCTTTTGATAGGATAGTGATGTTAAACTCACAACTTGAGAATGATTTGTATGAGTAACAAAAATAATAACATAGGCAGACTGGCTGCCAAGCAAATGTGTTTCGTTTTTAAATTATTTTTCATTGAGAGTAAGTGGTTTCCTTTGTAACTAAAGATATTTTTTGACCCATTTGTCTGAAGTATCACACAAAGTTTTGAACTTATGTATTTACTAAATGAATGTAACTAAAGAAGCTAACATACAACAGATTCAAAAAGATTACTGGATTTCAAATATAGTCATGTAAGAAAAAGAGAAGTGGGCAAACTGTGAGCTCAAATTGTGCCGGGTTTTAGTTCTTACTGGCCAAGTTGTAATTTCTAACTGCACTTTCAATAGTTAACTCACTTAACTTTTCTGTTTGTTGGCACCAATGCACCTCTCCACTTCTCTACATTTGGTAGATCACTGGTAAGTTAATTTGTGACACCATGTGTACTGTGCTGCTCTAATATGACATTAGAGAGTTGTAGTTTCTTTTCTTTTCTTTCATTAGTTGAATTTTTGAGCCAAAGATAGAGTATCTTCTGGAGCTTGCCACAGTCAAATGACTGAGTCTATATCATAACATTGACGGCTTAGGTTGTTGAATCCTAAAACATCGACACCTAAGCATCGAAAGCTAACAATAGCGAATGGCCACATCATTGAATTCTTTCCTTGGGAAAGAATTTGGTTGGCTGTCTGTAAACAAAATACACAAACACACCCAAACATAGTGGGGGGCTTTGCCCCCCCCCACACCTCCCCAACAAAATATACCAACTCCGAGATCATTCTGCATTGGGGAAAGGGCAAATCCCTGATAATGGCCATGCAAATTCTTTCCCTAGGAAATAATTTGATGATGTGGCCATTCGCTATTGTAAGCGTTCAAGGCTTAGGTGTCATTGATTAAGTATTCGACAACCTAAGCTTGTCTACAATTCAAAAGGAACCCAAATGACTCAGTAGTCGACAAGCCTGTGATCCAGCAGTGGTGTAGGTCTTCAAAAAACAAAGAAAAAAAATAGCAGTGCATAGTGTCAAAGGCATTGCTGATTTGTATTCAGTGTGAATCAGTTGAGTAGCAGTGCAGTTAGTGCATTTGGGGTATATGCTCTATGAATTTTCTGTGCTGTCTCTGTGTGTAGGGGGCATTTAGGTGAGAGGGCATAACTCTCCCTCAGCTGTCCCTGATTTTGAATAACATGATTTTATCTCATATTTTTAGCTTGTTACTTGTAAAATATTTCAATTTTCTGGTAAATCAATGAGGATCACAATAAGTCAATAATGCCAGTTATTAAAATGTCATACTTATTATTGTTCAGAAAATGTATGTCAGTACAATACTTTTAACCTTTTATATGAATTTGAGTAATATTTTAAACTTGTCCCTTTTGAACCTGTGTCCTCTATTTTTGTCTTTGCCCAGAATTCCTAAGCAGAGAATTTTGAGGAGTATTTCTATCTGATCCTTGTAAGCTGTGTTGATTTTGGGAAATTGAAGTAGATTACTATCATTGACAGATATGCAAATGTTAGATTTCATATTCTTAGAAAATGGTTGCTAAAGCAAATCTCATTATGTTAATCACATTTTTCTACACGTAAGAGTAATATTTAAAATTTATACAAATTTAGGGTCTTTGTCTCTCATAACTGAGCTAAAAGCCCGAGAGGGCAGAAGGAGTTGCAGTGTATTGTTCTAAAAGCACCACACTGAAATATATTGATAAATGACTACAAAATAAATGCAATGTGGAAATTGCTTACATTTTTTTGAAAATACACTGAATTATAACACAAAAACTAGGGGCAAATAAATAAAACCAAAGAAAAGTTATATATGTGATACTTTTATTAATAAGCACTTTTGTCTCACTGCTGCTTTACATCTTCCATAAAGTTGGAGTGAGACAACTTTGTTTACAAAATTAAAGTATTAAATATATATTAACTCCTTGGTATTATTTCTTTGCACCTAAATTTTGGATTTAGTTATACAAAACTGAAATATATTTCTGAGCATTTTTTTTTATTGTGGAAAATACTCTTTCAGATAAGGGTAAGGGAAATGGCAGTTTAACATGGAGGTTGGTATCTATATTCCTGAGGATGTAGGCTGGGGTTCTAGCCATACTGCAGGTATTGCCTGACAAAAGGCAGTGAAGATCATTATATATGCAGAACAAAGTGATTTCTATCACATGCTGGCAAAAGCAATGTGTGTGTGTGTGTGTGTGTGTGTGTGTGTGTGTGTGTGTGTTTTAGAGAGAGAGTGAACTTCTTAACTGCCCCCATATGCAAGAAAAAAAGTGAAAATTCTATATCTCTCTATTCCTGTCTATATTGCTTCATTCTCAGCTGCTTTTTGATATTCCTCTGTTGACTTTGATCTAACTGCATTGTTTGGGACCAGTTATTCCTCCTGTTGACTTTGTTCTAACCGCTTTGTTTGGGACCAACCATTAGTCCTGTTGCTTTGATCTAACCACTTTATTTGAGACCAGCCATCAGTCCTGTGGACTTTGGTCTAACCACTTTGTTTGGGACCAACCATTAATCATGTTGCCTTTGTCTGACTACTTTATTTGGGACCAGCCATCAGTCCTGTTGAAATTTTTCTAAGCTCTTTACTCCAGCTGAAGACCAGTAGTGTTCCTCCACTAAGTCAGATAAGTCAAAAGAAAATATCCAACCACATTTAGCTACTGAACATGCTGGAATTTCAGATCAAACCCCAAATTCTTTCAAGGTTCCTGTGGATCTCAGTCTCACCTTGGCCTACTTGTCGTACTGTTCTTCAATGGCCTTTCCTTTTTAGTTTGGATTACAAGTGGCATTATTCATGCAGGAGTCTTCATTTTCCTCCACCTGAATTAGCAATCTATTCACAGGTAGTGACTTCACTGCTGAAAGATTTTTAAATCTACCACCTGGTGAACTTTTAATCCCCTGTGAGGTCTGTCTGTCTTTTGATTCCTCACCTCTGCTGTTTTATCTCCTGTTAGTTGCATTTCACTTTAGTGTGATGAGGTGTAGTTGACCACTACCATTTTACATTACTAGCTACCACTCCATTTCTTTTTTAATACATGGCCATCTAGGCCTTCAACCTTGATAAGCTCCACTTGTTGTTTAGCTTTTTCAGTAAATGTTGTTGCCTCTTCAATCGTGTGCACCCTTGTTCTTGCACAACCAGATTCTGTGATCAAGATTGTTCAGCAGATTTGTGTTACTGCAGAGACCAGTTGTCATAATGGTTAATATCTTTGCCTTTCACACTCAAGGTGCAAGGTTTGATCCTAAAGCCTTTTTGAAGGTTATATGATCTCCCTGTGTCTCTATGGGGGGTCTTCCCACCTACCAGAAACATGCTGAGTGTTTCCATCTCAAACTTATCCAAGATTAGAGTTGTGAACATCAGCACAGCCTCTATATAGCCCTATAGAGGAAATAGTTGTTTGGAGCAAATGCTTTGGATATCTACTGTGGTGCATAGCGTCATCAAGATAGAAGAACATAGATCACTGCCTGTATGCCGTGTTAGGGCTAGTCACTCAACAGTGTAAAATATGGTGGCTGTAGGTGATTCGGTCATGTTGATTAATGTCACAAAATGGGTATGGGTGTTTGCTAGTGAAAAGTGGGTTAAGGACCCAGCCTACTATGACCTATGCCAGGAAACCGTGTTAATAGTGGGATGGGTGTATGTACCCTTACTCTGTGTGCCTGTAATAAAGCTCTGCAGCCCTTGGTCTGTAAGCTACTGGTCAGCCAGTATCCAGTTGCCCAGCTTGGATTACTTGAGATAACCCTGTTGTTCAAACCTTGGACATAAAAAGCAATCAACCTTCCAAATACAACCTAAGAATCACTACACTCATTGTAGGCTCACTGACAGGATGGAGCTTGAAAGTGGATGACATGTTGGTAAGGATGAGGCTGGCCATCCTATGCATCTGGGAGATGAGATGGAAGGGCAGTGCAGTGAAACCACTTGGCTTGGGATCCATAGTCTACTACTCAGGAGGAGGATAGACTATAAATGATGTGGGAATTCTGGTGAGGGAGTAATTTCAGAAGACAGTGAGAGATGTCATCAGAATTAGTGAAAGACTCGTGGTAATCCGAGTCCAGTGAAATGATACCGCATAATCGTAGCCTATGCCTCACATTAGGGTTGTGTTAATGAGAAAAGAGTGCATTCAGACAGCATTTGCAAAACCTACTAGATAAAGCAGGACAACATGAGCTGGTGTTGAAAATGGGAGACCTGAATACACATATTGGGAGAGACACTACAGGATATGAGGACAGCCTGGGTCTATATGGGTGGGGCAACAGGAAAAAAGAAGAAATGGCCATTCTAGTCTTCTGTTAAATGGCTTGATTGTGGCCAACATGTGGTTCAGCTACATATAAATGTGGTCAACATGCAGCTCAGGTAGGTTTCCTTCTAGTAAGAAATGGCAGGGGGTAGAATGAGCCCACAGCATAAACCACAGGTTGTCAGAATCAGCTGTGAGCAGATGTCAGAGAAGGCTCTAAGGTCAACTGAGCCCAGGGTGAAGATGAGGAAGTTGACTGGAATGAAAGCATAACAGTATAAGGCATTATTCAGGGCTCTAGCACTTCAAGAAGAGGAGGAAATAGGTGAAGTTAAAGAAGAGTGGCAGCAACTCAAAACAGCATGTGCTGTGATGATATGCTACATCACAGATATGCAGGTGGGCCAGGTATGGAAATAAGGTGCATAAGGAAAGCTGGTGTTGGTGGAATCTGTAATAATATAAAATAAATCAATAATCTTAAAATAATAAGTAGAGGACTTCATCAAAAGAAAGGAGTGCAGGAAAAACTGGGAGATGGAAAAAATGATAACAGCTAGGAAGGAATGCTGGTTAGATAACAAAGAGGCTAAGATAAGGGTTGCAGCAGCAATGAACAAGACATCAGAGGCACTCTACCAACTTCTTGAAAGTAACTCAGTAGGTGGCACAAAGAAACTCTGTCAGTTTGCAAGGCATGGACTGAAAGATAAAGAAGATAATCAGACACCCTTCATAAGGGATACAAGCCACAACCTGCTCACCAGTCTACAGAACATCAAAGGCAGGTAGAAGGAGTACTTTCAGCAGCTTTCAAAGGCAGGTAGAAGGAGTACTTTCAGCAGCTTCTGAATAAAAAAAAAAAAAAACACAGAAGCTGTAATGACACAGATATAGCACACAATGAAAGATGATAAAGACCATACCATATAAGAAGTAAGAACAGCACTAAGGAAAATTAAGTCAAGGAAAGTGACAGCCTCAAATGAGGTCCAAGTAGATATGATAAAGATGTTGGGTCAGATGGGGAGAGATGCTCTTGAGGGTACTCGTATATGTGTGTAGAGAAAGGCATATCTCGGGTGACTGGATAATAAGCATACTAGTGCCAATGCTCAAGGAGAAAGGGTACATCCACAACTGTTGGCACTAAAGAGGTATCAAACTCCTAACACACTGCTTGAATGTTCTGGACAGGGTGATTGACAGATGAATACACAGTATAATAGAAGGTAGGATGGGAGATTAGCAGTATGGATTCAGATCAGTATACAGTACAACTGCCCCAGTGTTAGCAGTGAGACAGATAGTTGAGAAGAAGCTAGAGATGAGGAAACAGTCCAACTGGGCATTCCTAGACTTGGGGAAACCATATGACAAGATCCCATTGGGCAGTCCTGTGGTAGTTCCAAGTCCCAGAAACAGTGGTTGAATTAGTGTAGACTATGTACAAGTAAGACTCGTGTACAAACAGTGCTTGGTCTCACAGAGGGGTTCCCAGTGGTAGTGGGGGTGCTTCATGATTAGGCTCTGAGCCCACAGCTGTTCATACTGGTAATGGACTACATTAGCAAACATGTTGGAGGGGACAGAACAACAAAGCTGACGTATGCAGATGATGTGGCATTACAGGCAGACTCTGTACAAAAACTTAAGGAAATAAGGGAATGGAATACAAAACTGAAGGCACATGAGATGAAACTAAGTACAAATAAGACAGCTGTAATGGCAGCAAAATGGGAAAAGCAGAAGAAGCTCAGAACTGAGACAGAAAGGAAGACAGTGAAACAGGTTAATAGCTTGAAGTATCTGGGAGGGGTGGTTCAGGAGAAGGGAAGTCTGAATGAGGAGGTCAGTGCTAGAATCAGAGAGGCTGCAGCAGGGTAGTGTGTGGCACAAGAATGCCAAAGAAGCTGAAGAGTAAAGTGTTCAAAACAGTTGTGTGATCAATACTTCTATATGGAACAGAAACACAGAAACATGGGTAGTAAAGCATAGCAGTTGAGGAAGCTAAATGTGATGGATATGAAGTGCCTAAGACAGGTGGTAGGATGCATGCTGTGGGACAGACAAAGAAATGTGGACATAAAAACAGAATACAAAGTAGCTCCAATTGCAGAAAAGGTCAAAGAGAACAGATTACAGTGGTTTAGGTACATATGCTGAAAAGCAAAAGATAATCTGGTGAAGATTTCAGATAGAGAGTAGGAAGATGGACTTTGTTTGAGAAGAACTGCAATAGTCTGGGATAAGTGCTGAATAGGTTGGAGACAGATGTGGAATAGAGAGAGGTGGTGACAGTTGATACAACACCCTAACCCCATGTAAAAAATGCGGGAAAAGGAGGTTGATGATGATGATAATGATGATGATGATGATTGGTGTAATTGTGTAATGCAGCTCCATCAATGGTTCATTGTGGGATAACACAAGAAGTCTTACAGCAAAACATATGTGCTGTAACAGAGACATGGTTTAAAGCAACAGAAAGCACCCCTGCGCTACCAGGCTATAACTCGTTCCACACCTTTCAGCTCCAGAACATGGACCAAAGCTCCAAAGGTGGTGGTGTCTCCATATCCATAAAGGATATGCACACCTCCAGACTAGTAGCCCAACATAATGCATCTAAGATACTTCAGGTACAACTAACATTAGGTAAGACGATGACTCATGTTGTAGCATGCTGTAGGTCCCCAACCATATCCCAAGACTCTCACTCCACATTCCTAAGCACCCTGGAAACTATTAGGGTCCAACCCAACACTCTCATACTAGGTGACTTCAACTACCCCTCCATCAACTGGGAAAACTACTCATGCACCAATACAATGGCCCAATGCTTCCTGGAATTGATCATTTCCAATGCCCTGGACCAGCTCATTCTTACCTCCACTAGAGGAAGCAACATCCTTGACCTGGTTATTACAAACATGGGCAACCATTGCTCTACACCAATAGTCAATTCCTCCCTGGTTAGATCTGACCACAGACTAATCACTATGGAAATCCACAACTCACCGATACCCCCCTGAAAAGGTAAGCACCATAAACACTTCTCCAAAGCTGACTTTGGGCTGCTAAAAACAGTGGTGACTAACTTCACAGAACCCATGTCAATGGAAAATAGGTGCATTACTGCATCATACAGCAATGCACTGTATGAGCACTTACATAAATGCATGGAACTAGCCATACCCAACAGATCCAAGACTCTCTCCTCCAAAAAAAAAGGAAGCCAGTCTGGAGGTCCCCTGCCATTAATAAACTCTACAACAGAAGGAAGAAACTGTTGCAGAAAAAGGAAAAGTCCCAAGACTGGAAAAACTCCTTATTATAGGTTCATAGGTGTGTACTAGGCTAATCGCCCTGGAGCCTTTACAAGCCTAGCCCATAGGATTACCCTGGCATCATGCCACCCAACCTTAGTTCCTAGTGCCTCTGTCGAGTAGAGCCACTGGAGTGATCCCTGGTGTGAATTTTCTATTTCCCATCCACTCATCAAGATTTCTCTTGAAGAGGGCCAGTGAGGTGCTCTGCTTGACATGTATGGGAAGTCTGTTCCATAGCATGGGCAGTCTCTGGGTTATGAACCTGTGCCTCCAGCATGTTCTGTTGATTGTGGTAATGAGGTTGAGGTCCCTAGAGCATGTGGTGAGGAGGGATTGGGATTTCTTTAGATATAGCATTTCTAGCAGAGCTGGGTAAGACATGGCTTTGTAAGTCAAGCAGAGATTGCCTCTAAGTAGGCGATATGAGACAGAGAATAGTTGGAGTTTTTTGACTCTGTCCATATAGGACAAGTATTTAAGGCCTAGGATCCTCTTTGTGAGGTACTTTTATGGTCTCTCCAGTTGTTGCAGGTGTCTAGTGAGGTGCATGCCAAATGGGGCGTTGTACTCAATGATTGGCCTAATGAGGGAGGAGTAGAGGGAGACATTGACCTCTTTCTTCCTGGATGTAAAACTGTTAGTAATGAGATGTACCACATAGAAGGACTTTCTGACCACAGTGGCAATGTGGTAGTCAAAAGAAAGGTTGCTGTCAACTTGTGTTCCCAGATCTGTTATAATGCTTTCTGTGTTCAGTGGACTACCATCAATGTGGTAATTCAAGGGAACCGGGTTTTTCCCAAAGGGGTTGAAGACACATTTTTTGGTATTGAGCTTAAGGCCATGGTTCTGACACCAGTCATTGGTCTCATCAAGGCCTTTCTGTAGGATGTCAACATCACTTGGGGAGTTAATAGCTCCCAACTTGCAATCATCTGCAAACTTTGTCAGCCAGAGTCCCTTCGTTGTTGGCCTGGACTTCAGAGAAGTAGATACCAAACAGGAGAAGACCCAGGACTGAACCCTGTGGGACTCCACTCATGACTGGTCAGCAGTCTGACTTGGAGTCATCTACTTTCACACTGTGGGTTCGATCTGTGAGCCAGTTTGCAACCCACCTAGTGATATAGGGGTTGATGCCTAACTTGGTAAGTTTTTCTATGATTCCTGAGTGGGGAATGGCACCAAAGGCCTTGGCCAGATCAAGGTAGGCTGTATGAACCTTCATCCACAGCTCTGGTGACTGACTCAAAGAAATCGACCAAGCTGAGCAGGCATGATCTACCCTTCACAAAACCAAACTGTGTAGGATCCAGAGTTTGGAGAGTCCCCATATCCTTGTTTATTAGGTCCACAATGATGCCTTCCATAGCTTTGCATATCAGACTTGTCAGGCTAATGGGGCTATAGTTTCTGGGGTCTGTAGTCACTCCTCCTTTGTGGAGAGGGATGACAGTAGCATTGCGCCATTCGGGGTGGGAGAAAGCCTGAGGTGAGGCTGTGATTGAACAGGGCACACAGGTGAGGTGCCAGTTCACTCTGTAGTTCATGTAGAACACAGCCAGGGATACTGTCAGATCCCATAGAAGCTATATTCCTGGCCTTGGACAGTACTGTTTTAACCTGTGCAGCAGTAATACTGGGTGCTTGGCAATCTACTGGTATTGTGATTGGTCCTTTTGAGGGGGGGTAAAGTTAGCACTGAATCTGTCCGCCAATATATTTGAAATATGTGTTGGCTCTGTATAGGAGATACCATTATGCAGTAGCTCAGAGCAAATCTGGGTATTGCCATGGAGATTCTTTACATAACTATATAAGGCCTTGTCATTGTCTTGACTATCTGCTGCAATTCTGTTTGCTTAGCTCCCTCATCAAAACCTCTAAAGCCAGCTATGAAGGCAGAATTGTGGTAGAGACTAAAATCAACCACAAAGCCTTCTATAGTTATATCAAGAATCTCCACGGCAATACCCAGGTTTGCTCTGAGTTACTGAACAATGGTACCTCCTATACTGAGCCAAGAAATATTGCCAACATACTGGCTGACAGATTTAGTGCCAACTTTACCCCCCCCCCCGCAAAGGACCATTCATAGTACCGGAGGAATTCCAGGCACCCAGTATTACTGCAGCACAGGTTAAAGCTGCATTGTCCAAGGCCAAGAATACAGCTTCCATGGACCCTGCAATATCCCTGGATGTGTTCTACATGAACTACAAAGTGAACTGGCACCACATCTGTATGCCCTGTTCAATCCCACCCTCCCCTCAGGCTTTGTCCCTACTGAATGGCGCACTACTACAGTCATCCCTCACCATAAAAGGGGAGTGAATACAGAACCTGGGAATTATCACCCCATTAGCCTGATAAGTCTGATATGTAAGGCTATGGAGCGCACCGTCATGGACCTAATTAACAAGGATATAGGGAATCTCCATACTCTAGATCCCACACAATTTGGTTTTGTGAGAGGTAGATCATGCCTGCTCAACCTGGTTGACTTCTTTGATTCAGTCACCAGAGCTGTGGATGAGGGCAAGGTAGTTCATACAGCCTACCTCGATCTGGCCAAGGCCTTTGATACCATTCCTCACTCAGGAATTATTGATAAACTGACCAAACTAGGCATCAACCTCTATATCACTAGGTGGTTGCAAACTGGCTCACATATAGAGCCCACAGTGTGAAAATAGTGGACTCCAAGTCAGACTGCAGACCAGTCATGAGTGGAGTCCCACAGGGATCAGTCCTGGGTCCTCCTGTTTGGTATCTACTTCTCAGAAGTCCAGACCAACACAGAGAGACTCTGACTGACCAGATTTGGAGATGACTGCAAGCTGGAAGCCATTGTTTACTCCCCAAGTAATGTAGACATCCTATAGAAAGGCCTCACTGAGACCATTGACTGTTGCTGAAACCATGGCCTTAAGCTTAATGCCAAAAAAAGCATCTTCATCCCCTTTGGGAAAAACTCATTTTCTACTAATTGCCACATTGATGGGAGCCCAATGAACACTGAAGGTGTTATAAGAGATTTGGAGACACAGGTTGATAGCAACCTCTCCTTTGACCACCACATTGCCACTGTAGTCAGAAAGTTCTTCTATGTGGCAATTCTCATTACCAAGGGTTTTTCATCCAGGAAGAAAGAGGTCATCATCTCTCTCTACTCTTCCCTCATTAGGCCAGTCATCGAGTATAATGCCTCATTTGGCATGTACCTCATTAGACACTTGCAACAGCTCGAAAGGCCACAAAAGTACCTCACAAAGAGGATCCTAGGGCTTAATCATATGTCCTACACAGACAGCCTCAAAAAAACTCCAGCTGCTCTCTGTCTCATATCGTCTAAGAGGTGATTTCTGGTTGGCTTACAAAGCCATGTCTGACCCAGCTCTGTTAGAAATACTACATCTAAAGAAATCCCAATGCCTGCGCACCACATGCTCCAGAGACCTCAACCTCATTCCCACAATCAATGGAACATGCTGGAGGGACAGGTTCATAACCTAGAGACTGCCCATGCTATGAAATAGACTTCCATACATATCATGCAGAGCACCTCACTGGCCCTCTTCAAGAGAAATCTTGATGAGTGGATGGGAGATATAAAGTTCACCCCAGAGATCACTCCAGTGGCTCTACTTGATAGAAGCACTGGGAACTAATGTCAGGCGGCACAATGCCAGAGCACTTTTGTGGGTTAGGCTTGTAAAGGCTCCAAGGCCATTAGGCTAGTGCACACCTTTGAACCTATATGAATGTCTGTAGGCTAGGCTTGTAAAGGCTCCAGGGCCATTAGCCTGGTAGACAGCTATGAACCTGTGAACAGTTGATGAATAGTCCAGCATGAAAGTGAAAGAGAGTTTCAGTCACAGGACTCTCTGATGCCACTGGCTGTTGGCTATCGCCTAGTCTCATATCCTGACTGAATGTAAAGCAACTAGTACATGTTATGGCACTGAAGTCATACATTTTTTTCTTTCCCCACACTGTGATTTCATTCTTTGTTGGTGTCTGCATGCTGGTAATCATGCATCACTTCCCTTTTTCAAATAAAGGTAGAAGATGTTTGCCCATGATGCTTTCTGGTTTGCCTTTGAGTCATATTTATTCTCTTCATGTACTTTTAAGGTCATTCAGCTTCTTCCTTGATCAAAGAGCTTATTGTGAGCATAAGATACCAAATGCTTGTTAAGTTATCACTCATTTTGTAGGCTGATTAGTTTGGACTGTATCTAGTCTAGTTCATTTTCTAATATCTTTGACTTTGCCTGTTGCTGACCCACCATGCCATGGCAAGCCTCCGCCTCCAATATGATAAGAGCCATCTTTTCAAACAGGAATAGAAGATGGATGTAATTCAGTGTATTTTTAAAGTGCATGACCAACTGCTTGTAATCATTAGTATATCTGACTGCTATAGTAATATTTTTACTGAATTAACTACTAGATGTTAAGTAATTAAACATATATGCCAATCTGCCATGGCAAGATGTGCATGCCTAGACCTCCATCTTGAACTCAGTTTAGTTGTGTGTCCCTATTTCATTCTTATTTATCATTGGGCTTTATGCAGCATCACCAGATCAATGTTTCTAAGGCTTGACCAAATGGGTTTAGGCATTTTCAAAGACTATTAGCTAAGAACATTTGTAGACGTTCCTGCATCTTTCAAACAGAGCAGGCATGAAAAAATATGTATGCATATGTTATATGCAGTGTATATTTACTTATTTACTTATGTGCTATTTGTTAACCAGGTAAGTGGGCTGGTCTATTGATCCTTTATATAAGTGTTTGTTTATTTTCTATTTATTAACCATGTAGGTGGACTGGTCTATCAATTCTTTTCAGCCACAACCCAGGCTTAGTGATCAGAACCAGAAATAAGACCGTGACAAGCACATGAAACAAAGTATAAATTATACACTGAGCAAATAACTAAATAAATGTATAATTCATGAGGGAGATTAAATGCATCCAACATTAAACACTCTATGGAGTACAATCAGAATAAAAAAAGAAAAGAATGTACATTATTTACATACTGAATTTGATATACAAGTATTATTGCCACAGATTTGTGGTGTCAGTTTAGCCATTGTCAATAAAGCACTTGCAGTTGGTTTCATTTTAAAATCCTTTAGTGATACTTCAAATTGTTTTAAAATGGTTGAGTCTTTAGGTTCTGTAGATTTATTCCAGGCTTCAGGTCCTAGTTGCAGTGGTGGCTGGTGACTTCAAATCAATGGAGGAGCTGCAGGAGACAGCTGAATGGGGTGAAGCTAACAGGAAAGAGGCATGGCTGTATTACAGTGGGATCAACGCTGATCATGCTCACCAATTTACATAAAATATGTGCTCAGACATTATTGTACATGCTGAATAGTCTAGCAACCAGTACTGGACTAACAAACATTTCAGAGTTAATGAGATGTTTAGGTTGTGCTATAACAGAAAAAACCTAAACACCTCTAAACAGTAAAAAAGTGGTTGGTATTGACTGCTTGAAACTATTATGACTACACATGATGTAGTAAACATACAATGCATGAAGTAATTTGTATTTGGTACAAAGCCAAGTGAAAACTAAGGAGATTTGGACATCTCACTGTACTTATCTTAATTTATTATTCTCAGTTCAATTACAGTGCCTCATGTCTCAGTGATTCTGACAGACAGTAAGATAATCTTAAAGCCCATACAATTTACTATTATACTTACCGCAGCTGGAAGGAAGAGCACATTGCTGCATGTATTTGTAGGTTGGTTTGAAGACTTACGTGTGCAGTATGCTGCAAGTAGTACTTTTTATGCTGTTTCTGCACCCAAAGAGAAGCTGTGGTCTGATGAGGAACACATCAGGTTATACTGGATTTCATTTTTCTTTCCTTGTTCTGGACACACAGACAGGACCTTTCAAGTTTTCCAAGCAAATACTGCATTCACGTGACCCTGGTATCAAATAAATGCTTGTAGTATAGTACCAACTAAGTTGCTGTGTTGTGTTCCTCTGGGTATTTCTCAGGTTTCTTACATGTAGATAAAGTCCATTTGTTTCTCTTTATTTTGTGCAAACACGTTACTCTTTGGTTGAAGTATACTCTGTGTTATCTCCTTTCCTGTAGAAATCCTAGCCAGTGCATTCATTCTTTCCTGCCCTATTGTACTACAAAGAAAACGTTTCATTATTTTCATTGTTGACAAACATCTTTCTGCCTCAGCAGTTGCCATTGGTATGGTGGCTATAATAAACAGCACATTGAAAGTCTTTGAAAACACACTGGTTAATGAGTTGTCTACCAAGAATGTTAACATATTGATTGCACTGACATTTGCTGCAAAGTCTTCACAGGAATGCATCACTCCAAGTTCCATTCTAAATTGTCCCCTCAACAAGGATGGATAGTTTTCTATTGTTGCTGTGAAGAGATTTTTTTAGAAACACTTTTATGTATGTTGAAAGTTTTCAGGCAGAACCAGTTGAGAAGCCTGAAGGTGCCCAGTTTATTCAAATCATGATGTTGCTTGGAAATTTATAACATCGCACACTTTCTTTGCAGCAATAGACAAGATGTCATACAATGGTTGGGATCGTGATGGTCCTCGTCTGTCTTGCCCAGATGTTTTCTGTGTGTAGGTACTGTTCTACAATGCTGTTGATATCTGCTTTGAAACTGTCAATTGGATTCACAAATTTATGTACATCCTTTTCAACTGTGGTTGCATCTGTGGAACGTCACTGAAGTTACCTGTACAGAATGTCAACATGAGACATTATACGATGAAAAACAATCAGCCAAAACTTAAATTCAACATCTTCAAGTGTTTGCATTAGCCAGTTTGTACAGTTGCTACACCAGAAGTAGGACACTTGTACGATTAATAAAAACAATCTGACAGCAAGTCCAAGTTTTCATACACTGCATTTGCAGTGCAGATATAATTTCACAGTGTTTCAGACAACTGTGGCATGCAGTGTGCTACTATATCATCTAGACCAGCTTGTCTTTGAACTAAATATGAGAAAAAGGCCGGAATTCCACCAAGAGTTAAAACAAATGTCTGCTTTAGTATTTTAGTGTGGCTGTTTGCATTAGCAGCTTAAGTTGATGGGCATAGTAGCGTACATAATAAGCATATTTGAATTCCTGTCTTATGATGGCCTGGATTCCATGCTGAACGCCACTCATAAAAGATGCACCATCATAACTCTAGACAAGCACTTTTTCATGTTGGACTTGCAATACTTCCTTCAGCTGTTCACTTATCACACAGCATTATGCTTTGCAGTCTGTTCAGGTGGTATAAAATATCCCCAAAAATGTTCTTGCACCTGCCTGACAACATGGAACACAATAGCAATTTGCCACAGCCCTGCAAAATCAGTGGTTTCATCTGCAATTACTGCTACAAATTGTGCAGTATGAATCTCTTTTTTTTTTTTTTCTTCTCTGCATATTGTTAGCATATTGGAGTGATGCAACGGTCAGCACTTCTACTCCTTCTATCTCACTACACCCAAATGCACATCAGCATTACAAAGGCAGAATTCCAACAGTAAATAGTAGGACCAGTCATTTAATTTACAAACAGTCCTGCCATGCCTGTTACATACCTAAAGTAAGTGGTTTGGCCTTGCTAGCTTTAGTAATAATATTTTAATTAATGGATTGATGCATGCAAATAGTAAGAGTATGCATTCCATCTTTTTCACCCAAATGCACATTAATCTTGTTAGCATGCAGTCCAGGAATTCATTCTGAAATGTTTTTGATGTTACTTTAAAAAGAGTTGAAGTTTTTATGTGTTCAGAACTTCCGATCAATCCTGCATGGGAAGCAGTACAAACTGTTTCCTCACACCCCCAAATGCAGGTGTGCTTGTCATAGACTGAGCTACTGAATCTGCGTGTGCATGCTCTTGACCTACTTTTACCTTGAGACTTCATCCTGAGATCAGGTGTGGGTCTTCCAATCCTCTTGGTTCTTAACTTCTCATCAATAGTCAAGTCTCTAATATTAATAGACTGTGACAGTCTGCTCACTCATTCTGGTATTGTGGTGGTGGTAACCCTGAAGTAAACATATTACAGCAATGATTAAGTGCCACTGCTGTTTATATTGTAAGTACAGCTTCATTTACAGCTCTCATTTCACTATCAGCCCCCCATGTCCTTGACCTACCAAAGGAATCTGGCTTAGCCTTGCCAGGATTAAAAAAAATAAATAAATAATAATAATGCTTTTATTAATGTATTTTTATACACACACTATAACAGCTTGCATTTTTGTCTTGTTTCTCCCAAATACAAATTAGTCCTGCAAAGCCAGAATTAAAAGAATAAAACAGGGTAACTTGTTTCATTGCCCACAACAGTTTATGCTTTGATCATTGTAGTATTAAACTAACAATAGATTTGTATTAGTTTACTTTTGACAGCAGTCACAAGCCCCCCACCCCCCCAATACACATTTGTCTTGGAAAGCCAGAATTTCAACAGCAAATGGGAGGGCCAGTCATTTCATTCTCACACTGGCATATCCCCTATCCCAATTAGCTACCCAAAGTACCTGCTTTAAACTTATAAAGCTAACAAATGAAAAAAAAGACAACAGTTACATTTCTGCATTGCTTTCGCATAAACATTAGCCAAAGGTCAGCACTTCTACTCCTTCTATCTCACTACACCCAAATGCACATCAGCATTACAAAGGCAGAATTCCAACAGTAAATAGTAGGACCAGTCATTTAATTTACAAACAGTCCTGCCGTGCCTGTTACATACCTAAAGTAAGTGGTTTGGCCTTGCTAGCTTTAGTAATAATATTTTAATTAATGGATTGATGCATGCAAATAGTAAGAGTATGCATTCCATCTTTTTCACCCAAATGCACATTAATCCTGCAAAGCCAGAATTATTATACCAAAGCTACAGTGCCAAACATTTCATCCACAAACAGCCGTCATATCAGTTGCAAACCTAAAGTATTTGCTTTGACCCTGCCAGGATTAAAACAAAAATAGCAGTGACTGTATTAATTTACTCTGCTGCACAGAAACAGTAGCAACAGGCTTGTATGACAGTTGACTTTACCTAAATACACAGTAATCTTGCAAAGCCACAGAAACAACAGTAAACGGCAAGGCATGTCAACTCATTTCATTCACAACACCCCCCATTACCTAACTAAAGTAGCTGCTTTTTACCCTTCCACCAGGATTAAAGTAGAAAAAGTTAAGAGCTGGGTTGCACACTCCATTACTTTCATTTTGTTGACAGAAACATTAGTTACAGCTTGTATATGCCAGCCAAGTACACATTTCATTTTATTTATTTTACTTTTATTTACCCAGATTTCTACAGCTAGCTTTAGTTGAAAATAACTTTTCTGCCTATGTCCAGGGACAAAGGCTCCAACATATTACAAACATTAAAAAAGTGGTATATACATGAACAGATATGAAATAACACACCTTAAGAATTACTCATACACTTGCTAATTATTTTACATTCATTTGAAATTACAGACAGAAAAGTATTACAGTTTTGCAAAGCCGGAATTACAGCAACAGTAAACAGCAGGGCCAGTTGTTTCATTCACACACAGCCCCAGTCCCCACTGCCTACCCCACCCACAGTATCTGATTTGATCATGCAAAGTTAAAAGAAAAAAAAAAAAAAAAAGACAACAGGGTCATTAATGCAAGGATTTTTTTTTTGTTTCATATAAACAATCCTCAAAATTCAGAGCTTGTAGTCGATCTTACTTGACTCAAATGCACATTACTCTTGCAAAGCAAGCCAGAACTCCAATCATTCCATTCACACATAGGCATTGCCCCATCCCAACTGTCTACTCACAGAATCTGCTTTGAGCTTACAAGGTTTAAAATAATGAAAAGTAAAGCCATGGTTTTACATTACTGTATTCCTTTCACATCACATAGTCAAGAACTTGCAGGTGATCTTACTTCAGTTCACACATGCACACTTTACTGATAGAAGAGTAGAGCTTGATTCAATAACAAATCATTGACAGACCACCCTGATGTGCCTTGAATGACCCTGCAAAAAGATATTAAGTTAAACGAAACACATGTCATGCACAAACGGCCCCCCAGACCACACTGCTTACCTAGTATCTGTTTGAGTCCTGCCAGGCATACCTCTCAACTGTACAGATTTTCACAGAATCTTTAGATTTTTGCCTTATATTTTTGGCCCGTTTTTCATAAAATTGTGGCTTTCTGGCAAATTAGTGGCAAATCATTAAAAACTGAAGTTAGAAAATAATGACAGACATTTGAGTTTTAGACTTCATACCCTTCAGAAAATTCATGCTAATGCAAAACCTGTTATGCTATCAACTTTCTAAGTTTGTAAGAGCAATATTTAAAAATTGTCCCTGTTTGTACCACTTTTTTCAAGGCTTTGTCCAGATTTCTTATTCTAAGAGGGTGAGAGGCATGCTGCCAGGATATTGACTATATTAAAAAAAAAGGCATTCACAAGTAGCCTACAAAGCCCGCTACCTCCCTAGTATTTGAAAAACAAAATGATCAGGGCAGCCAAACAGTTCATAGGTTCATAGGTTCATACTAGGCTATCTGCCCGAGGGCATTTACAAGCCTAGCCCATCGTTTTGTGGCTTACGCCACCCCTTTAGTATGGGGAACTATACCCATTATTTTTGCTGTGCCTCTGTGGAGCAGTGACACTGAGGTAATCCCTGGGGTATATCTGCGATCTCCCATCCATTGGTCAAGATTTCTCTTGAACAAGGTCAGCGAGGTGCTCTGCCTCACATGTACCGGGATTTTGTTCCACAGCATAGGGAGTCTTTGGGTGATGAATCTATCCCTCCAGCACGTCCTATTAATAGCCGTGTCGAGGTTTAAGTCTCCCGCCCTTGTGGCTCTGATGGATCTAGATTTTTTGAGGTGAAGCATATTCATCAAATCTGGGTTTGACATGGCCTTGTATGTCAGGCACAGGTCACCTCTGAGCAGACGGTAAGCGACTGAATAGAGCTGGAGTTCCTTCAGTCGGGCAGCATAGGACAGATTTTTGAGACCCTTTATCCTTTTGGTGAGGAACTTTTGGGGCCTTTCCAGTTGCTGCAGGTGTCATGTCAGATACATCCCGAATGGGGCATTGTACTCAATCACTGGTCTGATGAGTGATGAGTAAAGGGAGACTATGACCTTCCTTGATCTAGATGAGAATCCCTTCATGATAATGTGGGCAATGTAGAAGGTCTTCCTAACTACTTTAGCTACATGGGTGTCGAATGACAGACTACTATCAACCTGGGTCCCCAGGTCCCTGATAACTTCTTCTGTGCTCAGTGGATTGCCACCTATTTGGTAGCTAGGGGTAACCTTGTTTTTCCCAAGGGGTATGACTATGCATTTTTTGGCATTTAACTTCAGGCCGTGGCTCTGGCACCAGTTATCTGTTTCTGTGAGACCCTTCTGAAGGATATCTGTGTCAGATGTGTTTTCTACTATGGAGTTTGCAGTCATCTGCAAACTTTGTCAGCCATAACCCTCCTGTGTTTGCTTGTACTTCAGAAAAGTAGATGCCAAACAAGAGTGGGCCCAGGACTGAGCCCTGTGGGACACCACTTGTGACAGGCTTTGAGTCTGACATGGCGCCAGCAACTCTGACCCTGTGGGTTCTGTCACTCAGCCAGTTTGCAACCCATCTTGTGATGTATGGGTTAACATTTAAGCTGATGAGTTTTTCAATGATACCCGAGTGGGGTATTGTATCGAAGGCCTTAGCCAGATCGAGGTAGGCTGTATGGACTGCCTTTTCTCAGCAATGGCTTTGGTGACAGTTTCGAAGAAGTCAACCAAGTTTAAAAGGCATGATCTGCCTTTGACAAAGCCAAACTGAGTTGGATCCAAGGTCTGCAAATTCCCTATGTCTTTATTTATGAGGTCCATTATGATCCTCTCCATGGCTTTGCAGATAAGGCTTGTCAAGCTAATGGGCCGGTAATTTCCAGGGTCGGTGGAGGCACCGCCTTTGTGAAGTGGGACCACAGTTGCAGTGCGCCACTCCCTGGGTACGTATCCAGAAATAAGACTTTGATTAAACAGCTGTCCTAGCTGTGGGTTTAATTCCTCATTGAATTCGTGGAGCACACAGCCGGGGACACCATCAGGTCCCATGGATGCTGTGTTTTTTGCTTTGGAGAGAGCAGTTCTCACTTGTGCTGGAGATGTTTGGGGGCTGCAATCGTTTGGTATAGATATCTCTCCTTTTGGGGGGGAGAAGTTTGCACTGAACCTGTCAGCCAGTATGTTGGCAATGTCTGTAGGATCAGTAATCTTCACATCATTTTGAACTAGTTCTGAGCATATCTGGGAGTTTCCTCCTAGGTTTCTAACATAGCTAAAGAAGGCCTTATGATTGTCTTTTGAGTCTTTAGCTATTTTTCTCTCAAAATTTGCTTTGGATGATTTTATGAGAGCTCTTAGTTTTTACTTATAGTGATCAAGGGTGTCTTACCTTTTAAGGATTTTGCTCTATCTTGTAGTAGCTTCCTCCTTTTATTGTAGAGTTTGTTTATGGCTGGGGTCCACCAGACTGGACGCTTGCCTTTGGTACTAAGAGTCTTTGTTTTGTTTGGGATTGCCTTATCCATGCAGTCCTGCAGGTGCTGGTAGAAGGTGTTTGTAAGTGATTCAGCGGCTTGAGTACTGTTTTCCTGGCTCGTGGCCTTAAAGGAGACCACACTAGTCTTTAGAAATGTGAAGTCGGCTTTTGAGAAGTTCTTTACTGTGGTCTTTTTTATTTCAGGTGGGGGTGGGATGAGGACCTCTAGCGAGATTAGTTTGTGATCTGATCTCACCAGTGAGGGGTATACTTCGGTGTTGAACATTGTGCTCCCATGTTCGTGATGATGAGATCAAGTATGTTATCTCCTCTTGTGGGGATGGTGACTAGTTGTTCCATGGCATTTGAGTTTATGAATTCCAGGAACTTTTGGGCTAGGGTGTTTGGGCTTGAGTAGTGTTCCCAGTCTATATTAGGGTAATTGAAGTCACCTAGTATGATGGTGTTTGGTGATACATTTATCCCCTCTAGTGTTTTCAGGAAGGCCATGTGAGGTTCCTGAGTTTGTGAGGGTGGCCTGTAACATGCTACAATTTGCAGAGCAGTCTTGCCTATGGTTAATTCCACCTGGATGGTCTCCGATGCATCGTGCGTTGCCACCAGTCTTGAGGTGTGGGTGTCCTTGATGAATATGGATACCCCCCTTCCTTTCTTGGTATTGTCCGGATTTTGGGGCGGAGCATGATATGAGGTAAAACCTGATAGCTGGGGTGCTCTCAGGAGCCTTGAACCAGGTTTCTGTCACAGCACAGACATCGATGTTCTCCATACTGAGAAGGGCCTCGGGTGCGTGCATTTTGAGATTTAGACTTCTGGCATTGAGCAGCATTACCCTTAGTTTTTTTCCTTTTTTGTGTTCTAGGGTGGTAGGTTTAGAATTTGAGCCTTGCCTAAAAAGGCACTATGGGGTGGCAAGAGCCTTTGCCAATATCCAGAATCCGAGGGTGACAGGTGCAAGCCGTCCCTTGCGAAGCAGCGTGGCTTGTCCAGCATGTCATCCCAGGCAGACAGATACTGGATCCCCTTTGAATGACACCAGTGTTTAAGCCAATTGTTAAAGCTGATCATCTTATCTCTGTATTGTGGCATCATTCTTGGTGAAGGTAGGATACTGCTCAAGGTCAGGGTCATACCTGCCTGGGCTACATAATCAGAGAGCTCCTCAATGTCTCTTTTTATGTAGTCCAAGGAGGTACGTCTCAGGTCATTTACACCAGCGTGGACAATGACTGAGTCATATTGTACTTGCTGTTGAGAGACCTGAGCGCTTGCGTTATGTGGCGGATTCTAGCCCGACAGGCAGCTTACTGTGACCTTCTCCTTACTCAGTCTGGTGGCGGGATGTCAGTGTGTCTGACTATGGAGTCACCAATGACTAGTGTGTCTGGCATTGTGTTTGGCCTTAAGGGCTGTGACTGTTTGACACTCTGACTGTGAGGTCTATGTGTTGCAGGTGTTGTGTTCTGAGGTGGTGGTTGTTTGGGTGTCTGCTTTGGTGGCCTCTGCTGTTTTGGTAGATTTTTGATCAGAGCCTCCGAGTATGTCTTTGTGTGTTTATGTGTATGATTTGAGGTTGTAATGGTGCTATGTGAGACTGGGTCTATAGTGTGTGTGGTAACCTTCTCCTCCTGACTGGTCTTGCCAGTCCTGTGTTGAGAGAGCTCAGCCTCCAGTTTGGCCGTATAGTTGCATCTCGCATGTATTTGTGTTTTGTGGGAGGAGGAGAGGGTTGTCTGTGTACATGAGGCAATTGTAACATTGCCTCAGTATTCAGGTTCACCAGCTGAGCAGGAGAGGACACTAGCAACTGATCCCTCGACATGCTAGAAGGATAGACAAAAACTTTAAAAAAGATTCAGGGGGGCGTGGGTGACCGAGGAATGGGGGGTTACCTTTCTGGGGTACTATCTATGACAAGAGTGCCGTATCAAGGTAATAAGTACTGTAGGAGCAAGTGCTAGGTTTAACAGATAGAGAATAGTCTACTTGGAGTCAAGTGGAGATGATCTTTTTAGTTATAGGATCGCTGATTAGATCAGTAGTATAGTTCGAGGAAGGTAGTTTTAAGGGAAAATTTGAAGAGTGGACTTTAGGTAGCCGAATAGTTTAAACCTGCCTAACCAGTGCTGCCCTAGTGTGCAACAGTGGCAGCTCAGCTAAATCGCGTTTTATACCAGGGTCTGGAAAAAGCTAGAAACTGGCCCAAAACGACCAATAAACTACTAGTTACTGGCTGAAACCTCACAAAACTGGACAAAAGGCAGCTCAATGCTTCCCACTCCCACTGGTAAGCAAGGTAACTTCCTCTCCCCAAATAAGGCAAGGAAACAGTACACAGGAACTACAACCAAAGCCCAGGAATCAGCAACTCTGAAACTGGACTAAACTAGTAAAGCAGGAAAAACAAGAGATATTTTTTCTTTTTTTTTTCACAAAACAGGCAGAAACAGGTACAGCAAACACTTATAAATGTTATGAATCAGCTACTACAGCTTACACAGAAGAATTTGCTACAAATACAGTCAAATAGTAACAAACAAGGATTCCAAGTGCAATATTAAGTTAAATGCAGTAAAAACAGCTTCAATGTAACAGAAAGGCAGGCGAAATACAGTCGCTAGGTATTCAGATGTGGAAAGCAACAAAAATATACTTAGTATCAAGAAAAGTCGCTTATTCAGCTCTCTGCAGCCTGGATTACTCTGCTGGCCCACGTGGAGTCTGTGCTGAGTAGGTACAAGCTGAAAAATGCGTTTTATACCAGGGGGCTGGAAAAAGCTAGAAACTGGCCCAAAACGACCAATAAACTACTAGTTACTGGCTGAAACCTCACAAAACTGGACAAAAGGCAGCTCAATGCTTCCCACTCCCACTGGTAAGCAAGGTAACTTCCTCTCCCCCAAATAAGGCAAGGAAACAGTACACAGGAACTACAACCAAAGCCCAGGAATCAGCAACTCTGAAACTGGACTAAACTAGTAAAGCAGGAAAAACAAGAGATATTTTTTTCTTTTTTTCTTTTTTTTTTTTTTCACAAAACAGGCAGAAACAGGTACAGCAAACACTTATAAATGTTATGAATCAGCTACTACAGCTTACACAGAAGAATTTGCTACAAATACAGTCAAATAGTAACAACCAAGGATTCCAAGTGCAATATTAAGTTAAATGCAGTAAAACAGCTTCAATGTAACAGAAAGGCAGGCGAAATACAGTCGCTAGGTATTCAGATGTGGAAAGCAACAAAAATATACTTAGTATCAAGAAAAGTCGCTTATTCAGCTCTCTGCAGCCTGGATTACTCTGCTGGCCCACGTGGAGTCTGTGCTGAGTAGGTACAAGCTGCAAAATGCGTTTTATACCAGGGGGCTGGAAAAAGCTAGAAACTGGCCCAAAACGACCAATAAACTACTAGTTACTGGCTGAAACCTCACAAAACTGGACAAAAGGCAGCTCAATGCTTCCCACTCCCACTGGTAAGCAAGGTAACTTCCTCTCCCCCAAATAAGGCAAGGAAACAGTACACAGGAACTACAACCAAAGCCCAGGAATCAGCAACTCTGAAACTGGACTAAACTAGTAAAGCAGGAAAAACAAGAGATATTTTTTTCTTTTTTTTTCTTTTTTTTTCACAAAACAGGCAGAAACAGGTACAGCAAACACTTATAAATGCTATGAATCAGCTACTACAGCTTACACAGAAGAATTTGCTACAAATACAGTCAAATAGTAACAAACAAGGATTCCAAGTGCAATATTAAGTTAATTGCAGTAAAAACAGCTTCAATGTAACAGAAAGGCAGGCGAAATACAGTCGCTAGGTATTCAGATGTGGAAAGCAACAAAAATATACTTAGTATCAAGAAAAGTCGCTTATTCAGCTCTCTGCAGCCTGGATTACTCTGCTGGCCCACGTGGAGTCTGTGCTGAGTAGGTACCAAGTATAACTTTTATTGCAAAACCATTTAAAGTATTAGCACTTTCATCTAACTTATTGTAGAAATCTTCAGAAAGAAATAAAAAGACCAAAAAAGTCTATAACGTCATGAGAATACTCTGAAACAACCCCTTTTTGTATCAAACAGGAAGTGTGTAATAAACAGGTAGTATGTGATAAACAGTATGTATAAAAGTTATACTCTGAACCGTTTGGCAATCCTGATTGTTTTAGTTTTTTTTTTATTTTACTTGGTTTACGATCTGCAGTGGATGATTTTGCTCCCTAGTGTCTTGTTAACCCTGTCAGGATATTATATTAAACAAAAAAAATGACATCAACAGCCCTCACAGAGCATTAGTGTCTGCCAGGGTATTATATTAAAAAAAGAAAAGAAAACCATCAACAGTCCCCAAAACACATTACCTCACTAGTATCTGGTTAACCTTGC
The DNA here is from genome assembly GCF_019279795.1 of Protopterus annectens. Lineage (NCBI taxonomy): Eukaryota > Metazoa > Chordata > Ceratodontiformes > Protopteridae > Protopterus > Protopterus annectens. The sequence goes on from NC_056733.1 coordinate 1,850,694,134, forward strand.
CAGGAAATTATATTAGCAAAAAAAAAAAAAAAAACACTGCTTACCACTGCCAGGGTATTATATTATAAAAGAAAGTCATCAACTGTCCCCAAAACACATTGCCTGCCTAGGATCTGGTTAACCTTGATAGGATATAATATTAAAAAAAAAAAAAAAACAGAAAGCTATCAACATCCCCCAGAACACACAGAACCCCTACTAATGTCTGGTTGACCCTGCCAGAATATTGTTAGACAAACATCACAAACAGGGCCTAAAACAGCCAACTCATTGCAGCTTCAGAATTTCATCCATAAAAGCAGTGCAACATTAGTACTGCTACTGCCTAAGCTGCCTAAGTCTTTCTACTATCTGTTTGACCCTGCCAGGCTACAGACCTAGGATGTCAGGAAGATAATTTGTAATCTTCTTCAGCACTTTTTAGTATCTGGTCAACCCTGCCAAGAAAAAATGAAATACAGAAACTATCTGGTCAACTCTGCCAGGAAAAAAATAAATATAAAAAGTATCTGGTTGACCCTTCCAGGACAAAAATGTTGAAAGTATCTGATTGACCCTGCCAGGAAAAAAAGTTTCAACTGAGAACTTTAATGACCTTTGTTTTTATTTTTCTGGTGAGGGGGTAATTTTAAAATAGTCTTGGCTTCTCACTCACCTTAAAGTTTGATTCTGAGTTTCAGAATCTGAAATTAAAAATAATAATCCGATGGATTTCCAATTCATTGCCAGCCACTGTCACTTGATTCATACATCTCCCTCTCTTCACAACTTAACTACACAGTCCAGTTAAAGAGTGAGAAGAGAATGCAAGTGTAACATGGCTAATCAGCAGGCACATCATGTACACAGATTACGTGACAATCTACTGTTGCTAACAGTCCCGTCAAGTTACAGTTTCCTGCAGTTAAAACCACATTGACTTCTGGGTATAATCTTTGATACTTGCAGACTTCGCAATCCATACTGTTTTAAAAACAATCCAGTGACCAAAAGATATATCTATCTATATATATATATATATATATATATATATATATATATATATATATATATATATATTTTTTTTTTTTTTTTTTGACAACTGGAATTTGAGCATACATGTCAGCTGCTCTGAGTTCCTATTCGAATCTTTGGCTCCTCGCACTAGTTTGCAATTCGAGTTGATAACAGACTAAATTATCTCTCTCTTTTTTTTTTTTTGTAATAACCTTTGTTGGAAAATGGAGGGGGCTGCATCCCAAAAGTCTAGTACCACAAGCCACCTCTGCTTATTTGTTAAAAAGCATTTTCCATTGTTTTAGTTTTGAAAGATATGACCTGATACTTATGTCATTTTCCTGACTATTTCTTTGAGAGAAGATTTGTTCCCTGAAAGGGAGCTTAGATCTCACAAGTGGGCAGTATCCTAGTTTTAGAATTTTGAAGAGTAAAAAGGTGAAAAGTAAAGAAAAGAATAGAAAAGAAGCCCTGTCAATACATGGCTTCCAGTGGAGTTTGTTGCTGAGATTGCAGTGGTGTGGTGGTTTCCTGCTAATAAACAATATTTTCTGTAATATGAATCTTTTGAGTAATTTAGGAAGAGTGCAGACATAGAAAGGAAACCCCATATTCAGTTTCAGGAAGGAGCACATTGGTATCAGTGGCTATCCTGGATGTTAGAGACAGCAGCACACTCTGAGCTGATGTACTAAATTGCCAGTAATTCTTTGTATGGGTTCTGAATGAGACAGACAGACAGACATGGGTCTGGTGTATATTTCCCTATTATCCTGGAACAAAATGTTGGGAAAGCTAGGTAATTTGTGGAATGAAAGAAACTGCATAACATTTGTTTTTCAGGCTTGAGTAGAAGTTTGTTAGTGGATGCCCATTGGTATAATTTTTAGAAACTCACTTGAAGTTGTGTCTGTGGGTCTTTGTGTCATTTATTGGCTTTTAGTGGTAATGTATCTTCTGTGTATAATGGCAGATCAAGTGTTGGAAGGTTTTCAGTTAATTCTTTGATAAAAAAAGTGAAAAAAAGAAGAGGGTTTAGTACTGATCCTTCAGGTGCTCCAGTCCTTTTCTGGACTCTTTTTTTTTGTTTTTACATACATTTGTAAGAATCAATATAAATTCAAATAAGGTGCCAGAATGAATGTAAGAATGACAGTTCTATGCATTAAAATCTGAGGCAAATAAAGAAGAAGGTGAAATGAAAGGTCATTGTAGCATATCATGCCACAATTACAGGGTTAAATATATGATTTCAGATAAATTACAACTCATGTGTATCTGAACTGCAGATATATTCACAGTAATACAGCTTGCTCAGCTTACAATAGTAATACCCACGTAATCTGTGAAAATGTTGGTCATTATAATAAAATCTTTAATCTAAATGTAAAAGTGCTATTGATAGATAATATAATGTTTTGGAAATAGCTGTTAAAAATGCTGTGGTGAATTATTTTGAGAAAATACACTCTCAGAGCTGATGTGTGAAAAGTAAAGAAAGAACTTCACTCAAAGACAAGCACATTGCATACGTATAAGAAGCAGAAACCATGTGCCAGAAAAGTGTCAGCTTAATGGTTAAGCACTGAATTTAAACTCAACACTGGAGAAGACTGTAATATTTTAATAAGAAATGTTTTAAAACTGTAAGAGTGAAGGACAAGATGTTCAGTTCCATGATTATCGGGTTGTTATTTTCAGGCCAAAGCCATCTTCCTAAAGGGCAAATGGAACTTGAGTGTATGTTCGAATATTTCACTGTGTTGTTTCAAATGGCAGTATTCTAACAGGCTGTAACATCCAGATAATATGCCACTGGACTGCAACCAATTAATGTGGCATCCCTTACTATCCTGGGTAAGTAACTAAGGAGATTCAATCCTCACTAGTGACTCCAATGTGAGACTGTCAAATAAACTGGAATAATATTTCACAATTTTCCCTTAGGAGCACAACAAAAACAGGTTCTATAATCTGGAACTAGACTGTATACTTCTGTCCAGGCCTAATGTAACTCCTTATTATACACTTCAGAGCAATTTGTACAAGTTTGATACCTCTGATACACTCACACTTAAATTAAGTTTCACAAATCCAAACACTTCTGGGAAAGCCTGACACAGATTTTCAGCTGTGTCCCTTCCCCAAAACAACACAATAATGCTGCCACCAATCAGACTGTCTTCACACCCTTCTAAAAGGGTGTCCAGTTTTTAAAATTAAATATTAAAACAAATACTAGCAAATGGCATAAGCAGCCAGGCTTTTGGAGTGCCCAGGAAGTTATCAAAGCAAGTATAAGCACTCATAAATCACTAAAGAAAAACATTGATTGACCAGCCACAATGTAAATTAAAAAAAAATAATAATTTTGAGCAAAATGGTTAAAAAAAATAAAACAGTAATTCCCAATAAACAAACAGAACTCAATCACCAGGAAAATAAAATTAAAACTGTAGGACAGAGATCTAACATTCAGAAAAAGTCTAATTGATCTAGCTGATTAGTTATAATTTCCTGACTAACTAAAGAACACTATCCCTAATCTAAACTAAATTACTACAACAGAGCAAAGGCAGACTTACAGTTCTTTGTGAGTCCATTTTGGGTATCCACTGCACAGTTCAACTGTCAGCTGTAACTCACAATTGACTTCTGACAACTATCTTCAGCAGGCTCTTTTATAGACTAGCCTGTCAACTGTTCCAGTTCTAATTTTTCATTTCATCTTTTTAAAGTCAATCAACAACTGTTTTCTAAAAGTTCTTTCCTGTCTTTCAGCTTCTCATGGTAACACATAGCAACTGTCAACATTCCAATGGCATCATCTGCTGATCAGCTGAATCTGAGATAGATTGCCTTTATAATCTCTTCACAAACGTGCAGTTAGAAATATAAAAAGACACTGTTCAAGTCTTTAAAATTTTCTGTTCAAGCAGATTATAAATCAACATGTAAGAACTTATTTACAATATCATACCTAGTATGCTGGCATACATTAACAGGACAGTCTGAAATTATATACAAATCTTTAGCCAAACATGTTAGCACAAATGACAGTGCCTGATTTCTTCACATCCCTCCCCCCATGACTCAAGCACGTTTTTCAAGTGACCCTTGAAAAGCAACATATGAGAAAAAATGGGTCTGTCTGGGAATATTAACCCACTCCTCTCTTGGGCAGTCCATTTGTATTCACATTATTAACCCCACTGCAGTGCTTTTCTCCTTCTAAGGAAACTTGGTTGGGCACAGCCTCCACCCCACAATTTGATACATCTACTTGCACAACAAATTATTTTCTATAGTCTAGGTTGGCCAACACAGAGGATCCTCACAAAATCTCCTTAAGTTTTTGGAATGCCTGTTCACAAACTGTGGTCCACACTACCTCATCTGGTTTAACTGACAACACTTGAATTGCTTCCACTTTGCCAGTTTCAGGCCTAATCTTACCACACCCCACTCTGTGTATTAAGTAAGTGACCCCTGCTATACCCACCTGACACTTACTTATTTTAATTTTTAACTTTGCTCTTTCAAGCTGTTCTGCAAATGCCTGTAGCATATTCTCTAATGTAGATTTTAATCTATCCACAAGATCTGGGGATGGTAGGGGGGTTGTTTTTTTAGATGAGTCACCCCACAACACTTCCACAAACAATTCAGCAGGTCTGACATGAAGCTGACACCTTGATCAGTCAGTATCTCCCTTGGAAAACCTACCCTGCTGAAGATTTCTAGCAAAACACTTTCCAACTTTTCTACATCAATATCACCTGCAAAAGAAATATTAGGGACTATAGCTAGAAGTGGCAGATGGTAAGCTCTAGGCTCTACCAATTGCCATCTTACCTTACCTTCCAACCCTCCCTTTGGAGTCCACTCTTTATTACAGCAAACTTTCTTCTCTGCCTCAATATCACCTTCACAAGGAATGTTAGGGACTATAAATAAAGTGACAGACTGTAAGCTCTAAGCTCTACTAGCTTCCATACTATCTCATCTTCCAGCCCTCCCTTAGGAGTCCACTCTCTATACAACAAATTTTCTTCCCTTATACAGACTCCCCTTTTACTTGAGCCTCATATGCTTCCTTAGCCATCTCTCTCAAGCTTTGTAATGTAGGGTCCGTAAGTTGAGCCTGTCTCAACTCTACATTTCTGACCATCCCAAGCTCCCCTTCCATAGTAAGCTTAGTAACTTCTGACAGCTCTACTTCACTGTCACTCTGAGTACTATCACTCACCTCCATCCTTGCAGTCATTGTAAAAAAGGAGGCATTAGTACCTCCCAGCAGCTGTGGCTCACTTTAAGACTTACTGTTACAAGATAGCTCCTTCTCTGAAACAGCCAACACACAGGTCCCAGCTTCAGGTATGAGATCTGTCTGGGTCTCTCCCAGGCTACCGGATCTACATGCAAGTTTCAAAGCCTGACTAGGAGTTACTGCATGCACACAAGGTACTGCATCATCACAGTCATTCCCTATCAGGACATCTGCAGGAATAGCCTCAAACACAAGCTCCCCTTACACAGTTAGCCTGATAACTTCTGAAAGTTGTGTCTCAGTGTCAATCTGAGTACTATCACTCACTTCTGTCCTTGCAGTCAGTGTCCAAGAGAACATCACTACCTCACAGCAGCTGTGGCTTACTTTCAGATGTACTGCTACTGGATAGCTCCTTCTCTGAAACTGCCACCACACCAGTCCCAGCTTCAGGTATGAGATTTGTCTTAGTCTCCCCCAGGCTACAGGACTTACATGCCTGTCTCCAAGCCTGATTGCGTGTCACTGCATGTACACAAGGTACCACATCATCACAGTCATTCACTATCAAAACATCTGCAGGAATATCATCAAACACATCTACCTGCTTGCTTCTTCTTCCACTCTCCCAGTCAAGATGAACCTAGCAAAAGGTATTTGTAATGGGGTCCCTCCCAAAGCTCTGATGGAATGGACTGTCCAAGCAAGTACTGCTCTTCTCTACCCAATACAGGCCTCACAATGGTTATAGCAGAAGCTGAGTCTCTCTTAGTAGGAACCCGTTTACCATCTACTAAGATAGGATATAAATTTTGGTGATAGACTGGAAACCCTGTAGTTTCCAGGCAACTTACCACTGGCAGTTTGTCATCACCACTTGCTGGCTACCTCAGCTTTTGTTTCTGAACTTGCCTTAATGGACATTTAACTGTGTGGCCCTCTGGTTACACTTGAAACATCTAATCCCTAACCGAGTACTTGGGCTAGTAGTTTGCCCTGTTACTGGTGTACTCTGTTGGAGTGGCTTAGACTGCCTACCATGGGTTTCTTTATGTCCATTTGAAGCATTGGGTATCCCTTCCTTATGCATTGGTGCTCTGTTTGCTAAGTATTGCATTCTCTCTCCAACTCCTCCACAGATTTACACTGTCTCTATGCTAATGAGATTCTCATTTCATCTGACAAAGTACTGAGGGCTTATTCCCTTACCAAAAGGTCTGCCAGTCCCTCAGAATTGGTACTCTGATACCCACTCACCCATCTGTGAAAGTAAGTACTTAACTTAGCAATGTAGTCGCATAAACTTTCATCTGCCTTGTGTCTGTGTTCATGAAACTTTTTCCTATAAGATTCAGGTGTTAGTTTAAAACAATCTAGAAGACAGTTCTTAACTTTAACATAATTCAAACAATCTACATCAGACAATTTTGACATGGCCTGAACAGCTTTAACATAGAGTAAGGGAGTCAGGAGCCAAACTCAGAGCTCACTGTCAACATCATACTGCCTCTATACTTTCTCAAATATATGAATAAAACTGCCATATTCATCTCCATCCCTGTATTGAAGAAAAAGCTTACTGACCTTTACAGCTTCTTGGGTCCACTTTTTTCCTTCCACATTACCTCCTTGACCCTCTTGAAGGGTAAGAAGCTCCACTCCACACCAGCACTGTATGTCATTTGCCTCAGCTTCTAAATGCCTTAATCTCTCTGCTAATTCCAATTCAAGGCATCACATTCTCTCCTCAGCCTCCTGTTGTTTGGCTTCCAGTTCATATCAGTGCTGTTTCTTCATCGTCTCCAGTTCCAGTCTCCTTAACTCTAGATGGATTTTCAGGTCATCCAAAGAAAATGTGGGCTGTCCTGTCTCAGCAGGCTGCACATCCCCAATACCAGACTGGATATCCTCCGAATGGCTGATCTGAGCTGAAGCTGCAACTAAGGATGAAATCATTGCTTCCTTAGTCAGGTTGGCATGCACCAGTCCTCTGGCTTCACACTGCTCGACGAACTCGTTCTTTGTCAGCTTACTATAGTCTTCTGATGACATATTTTCTGCTATCCCTGACTAACTCTAAATAAATAAAACTGTGGAGAACTGAGACTCTGAATTTTTACTTTGTAGCTGTCAAGAGTACACACCCTAATGACAACTACCCATAGGCTTTGGAAGTCCAATTAACAATCCCACTGCTGCCACCAATTAATGTGATATCCAGATAATTTCCCACCAGACTGCCACCAATTAATGTGATGTCCCTTACTCTCCTGGGTCAGTAACTAAAGAGCTTCAATTCTCACTACTGACTCCAATGTGAGACTGTCACTTAAACAGGAGTAATATTTCACAAGTTTCCCTTAAGCGCACAAGAAGAACTCACTCTATAATCTGGGACCAAACTGTATACTTCTGTCCACCCATAACGTAACTCCTTATTACACATGTAAGAGCAATGAGTCCTAGTTTAAGACCTCTGATACACTCACACTTAAATAAATTAAATATCACATATCCAAACATTTCTGGGAAAGCCTGATGCAGATTTCCAACTATGTCACTTCCACAAAATAATATGGTAATGCTGCAACTAATCAGAGCAGTAGTAGCAAATGACATAAGCAGCCAGGCTTTCGGGGTGGCATGGGAAGTTATCAAGGCAAGTATAATCACTTTTAAATCACCAAAGAAAAACACTGATTGACCAGCCACCATGTAATTTAATAAAATATTTAATTTTGAGCAAAATAATTAAAAATGTAAAACAGCAATTCCCAATAAACAAACAAAACTCAATCAGATCTAATTGATTAGTTTTAACTTCAAAACTAACTAAAGAACACTGTCCCTGATCTAAACTAAATTACTATAACAGAGCAAAGGCAAGCTTACAGTTCTTGGTGAGTCCTTTTTGGGTATCCACTGCACAGTTCAACTGTAACTGACAACTGACTTCTGACAACTGTCTTCAGCAGGCACTTTTATAGAATAGCCTAACTGTCAGCTGTTCCAGTTCTAATTTTCATTTCATATTTTTAAATTCAACCAACTGTTTTCTAAAAGTTCCTTTCTGTCTTTCAGCTTCTGACAGTAGCACATAGCAACTGTCAATTTCTGATAACATCATCTCCTGATCAGCTAAATCTGAGACAGTTTGCCTTTAGAATTTTTCTTCACAAACATGTGCAGTTAGAAGTGTAAAAGGACACTGCTCATGTCTACATTTTGTTCAAACAGATCATAAATCAACATGTAAGAACTTATTTAAAATATCATAGCCAGTCATGCTGGCATACAATACATAGAACAATCTGAAGTTATATACAAAACTTCAGCCAGGCATGCTAGCACAGGTGACAGTGTCTAATTTCATCACACAGTCTAACATCTTGTATGGAGCAGCATGCTTGCACAGCAGAGATTGGACATGAAAAGCGAATTCATAGTGATCAAACAAAAATGCATGGCTATGATACTGTTAAAATGTTTAAACTGAATCTACGTGTGATTTCACAGCAAGTGATGAACATTGGCTGATGGACCATAACTTGTATAGTCCTGATGGCTTTACTCTGCATATTATAAAAGAAAATAAGCTAAACTGTAACTAACAGACATGATGTATGCCAAAGCAAATGATGGCCCTAAACAAGAAATATAGTCATTCATTTGCAGGCATCATCTATCTGGCAAGGCAATATAATATCAAGTTAAATCTCAATATTCATTGTCTAGTAGTAACTAGATGACAAAGAATTAAGCCAGAGCTACAATGCCTGAAAAACTGATGCTTATTGCCTGAAAACTGAACCAAACTTTGGGTTAACAGTATCATAATAGTAGTGGAAAGTCAATTAAATTCATATATGCATAGTTTCTCTGGACATGATATAAAGCTAGTAAGAGGAAGAACAGTGTCACCTTAAGATGGTTAAAAAAATGACAACATGATGCTTCCAAGAAGCCATTGTAAATACTGTTTAAGGCTTTGATGGGGGTAGTGAGTATCACAGATAATATACTGGTATGGTGTGTAGCATAGACACAACATGACATCAGATTGGTTGGATTGCTTGAGAGACTGAAATGTAATATTGGAAAACCAAATCTCTTATAGAAGTGCCAAATTGTCAAAACTTATATGAAGTTCAGTGGAGTGTGTTCATATGCTATGTTGCAGGTTGAACATCCTGAGTTCTGCTTTTCAAAAATCCACTTCTTAACTGATTTATCCAAAATGTTGATTTTGTTGCAGATTTCATTGAAATATGTTTAATGGTGTTTCAGGTTTGGAATCTCAAATAAGAAGGACACAGGTTCTCCTACCTCAAGATGTGGTATCAGTCAACAAGACAAGTGTCCTGCAAAGTCTTCCAGTCAGTTTGGGCTAGGGACTCTATGTAACCAATGCCATAGCTGGCTCATCTATCACCAGTGCCAACCCCTGATCTGGTGCCCTGACCCTTATTTCTTCAGTTGAAAAGCAAAAAAAAAAAAAAAAAAATGGGTCCACTCGGTAATCGGGAGACATAAAGATCTATTCTCCACCTCAACCCCTCACCCACTTACCTCTTCAGCTAAATAGAAAAAACATCCACATTCCCTAAGTCTGTCATTAAAAGTCAGATTCCTGCCCCTTCAGCTATTCAAATGAAGAACAAATAGAAAAAGGACTTATTTATTTTTATTTATTTTATTTTATTTATTTTCCATTTGTTAACCGGGAAAGATCCAACTGGACCAGGTCCATTTTCAGTGGATGCCCGGGGAGAAAAGCTGCATGTTTGACAAGAAGAATAACAAGTAAAAATAAACAAAATATAAGTAATACAGTAAACTGTAGGACAAGTAAATAATAAGCAAAAAATACATATGAAAGAATCTAGCACAATACTTCATATAGGGTTACATGAGAATAGCAGCATCTTACAATATCTGTAGACAAAATATTACAAGAGAAGGTAGAGACTACATTTGCTATTAATAGATTGTTTACATTTTCTAGTAAGTGTACTGAGAAAGAGGTAAAAGGCCAGTGTGGCTTGATAGGGAGTGAGTGTATGGAAGCGCTAGTGAAAAATAATATTAAGACTGTTGTGGAGGAGGAGTGTGGATATAGTAATTTTCAAGTAATACATGGACAGAGCCAGTTTTTCCTGAGATGTGGTTTTAATAGTTTTTTAAAGTTATAGTTTGTTGTTGTTGAGGATGTATTAGAATACTTTTAAAGTGTAGCAAGACATTTGCTACAAGCAGCTTACTACACAGTTGAAGTGATTTTTAGACCAGCATTCAGAAACACCTTGCACCCATGAAGGCTGCTCCCTTCACTTCTTGATCTACAGTACTGAGAGGTGCATAAACCCAATATGTACAGATAGAACAATAACAACTTGTTGTTGTGTATCATTCCAAAAGGTTGTAGAAATCATACACAGATGCGCTGGGCTCATAGACTGTTATCATAAACCATGGCAGACCATCTTCAAAAGCCAATGTATTAGGCACCACTGATACTGCAATGAATAGTACAGAACCTTCAGAATTGTGATAGTACTGTGATGAATAAGTCTGGAAGGCAGCTGCAGATTGCTGATACTCCATTTTAAACATACTGAAAATAAACTTATGAGGTCTTGTTAAATAATAATTTTGAAGTAATAGCAATAGCACTGTGTTTAAAAATATCAGAACAGAAACTGAATTCAAAATGATGTCCGAAAACTGGTACTGAAATGCAGCAGTTAACAAGAATAATCCTGAAAGGATTGATCAAAACAAAAAACTCCCTTTTGCTATATCTTCCACGAAGAACTGAGATATAATCATAGGTTCACAGGTAGGTGCTAGGCTATTGGCCCTAGGGCCTATATAAGCTTAGCCAAATGGTGCCCTGGCTTTTGCCACCCAAGAACATTATTTTCCTGTGCCCCTGTCAAGCAGAGCCACAGAAGTGATCCACAGAGTGAATTTCCTATCTCCCATCCAATCATGAAGATTTTTCTTGAAGAGTGCTAATGAGGAGCTTTGTTTGATATAGATGGATAGCTTGTTCCAGAGTATGGGAAGTCTCTGGGACAGGAATCTATCCCTTCAGCATGTTTTGCTTATTGTGGTGACAAGGTTTAGGTCCCTAGAGTGTGTAGCTCAGAGGGATTGGGATTTCTTTAAGTGGAGCATGTCCAACAGCTCTGGGTTTGACATAGCTTTGTATGTTAGGCAGAGATCGCCTCTGAGTAGGCAATATGCAACATAATAAAGCTGGAGTTTTTTGAGACCGTCTGCATAGGGCATCTGTTTGAGGCCAGTAATCCTCTTTGTGTGGTATTTCTGCTGCCTTTCCAGTGGCTGTAGATGTCTTGTGAGGTACATACCAAACAGGGCTTTGTACTCTATAATGGGTCTAATGAGTGATGAGTAGAGGGGAACAATGACCTCTTTTTTCCTGGATGAGAAACCTTTTGTGATGAGGTGTGCCACATAGAAGGATTTCCTGACTACTGTGGCAATGTGATTATCAAAGGAGAGACTACTGTTCACCTGTGTCCCAAGCTCTATTATCACACTTTCGGTGTTAAGTAGACTATCGCCAATGTGGTATTTCATGGGTACAGAGTTTTTACGAAAAGGGATGACAGTGCACTTTTTGGCACTGAGCTTGAGGCCATGGCTTTGACACCAGGCATCTGTCTCAGTGAGGCCCTTTTGTAGGATGTCCATATTGTTAGGAGTTTTGATTATGGCTCCTAGTTTGCAGTCATCTGCAAACTTTGTTAGCCAAAGACCTTCTGTGTTAGCCTGTACTTCAGAGAAGTAAATACCAAACAGGAGAGGAACCAGGACTGAACCCTGTGGTACTCCACTTGTCACTGGTCTGAAGTTGGATTTAGAGTCTGCTACTTTCACAGTGTGGGTTTTGTCAGTGAGCCAGTTGGCAACCCATCTTGTGACATGGGGATCTATACCTAGTTTAGTGAGTTTATCTACAATTCCATCGTGGGGGATGGCGTCGAAAGCCATGCCGAGATCTAGATAGGCTGTTTGAACCACCTTACCCTCATCTACAGCTTTGGTGACCACTTCAAAGAAGTCTGTCAGGTATAGGAGACATGATCTTCCATTTACAAACCTGAACTGGGTAGGGTCCAGAGTTTGGAGATTACCAATGTCATTGTTTATAAGTTCCATGATGATACATTCCATAGCCTTGCAGACCAGGCTCATCAGGCTGATGGGGTGGTAGTTCCCAGGGTCTGGGGTGGCTTCCCCTTTGTGGAGTGGGATAACTGTTGCTGTACGCCATTCAGTGGGCACAAAGCCTGAGGTGAGGCTATGATTGAACATGGTACTTAGGTGGGATGCCAGTTCTTTCTTTAGTTCATGTAGAACCCAGCCTGGGATGTTGTCAGGTCCCATGGATGCTGTGTTCTTGGCTTTCAAGAGTGTGTTGTTTTACCTGTGCAGCCATGATTACATGTACTTTGCATTCTTCCAGTATAGAGATGGGCCCTTTAGGGGGTGAGAGAGGGGTAAAGTTAGCACTGAACCTATCTGCCAGGATGTTGGCAATATGTTGGTTCTGTATATTTAGTGCCATTGTGCTGTAACTCAGAGCAGATCTGAGTGTTGCTATTGAGATTCTTGACATCGCTATAGAATGCTTTGTGGTTATCTTTAGAAACATGGGCAATTTTGTTTTTGTAACTAGCTTTGGAGGATTTTATGAGGGATCTCAGCTTCTTACTGAGGCTGACCACAGAGTTCCTACAATTATGGGATTTTACTCTTTTTTGCAACAGTTTCTTTCTTCTGTTGTAGAGTTTGTTCATGGCAGGGGACAACCAGATTGGCTTCCTTTTTTTGGAGGATAGCATCTTGGTTCTGTTAGGGATTGCACTATCCATGCACTCGTGTAAGTGCTTATAAAGTGCATTTGTATAAGATTCAGCAGTCGTACCTCTATTGTCTGTTAGCATGGGTGTCATAAAGTTTGCCACTTCTGTCTTAAGAAGCGTGAAGTTGGCTTTGGAGACATTTTTTACGGTGGTTTCCCTAATGGGGGTGGGGGTGGGATGTGGAGATCTAGGGTGATTAGCTTGTGGTCAGATCTGACCAACGAGGAACTGACCTCTGGTGTGAACACTGGTTGCCCGTGTTGCTAATTACCAGTTCTAGGATATTGCTGCCCCTGGTGGGGGTGTGGATAAGTTGATCCAAGGCATTGGAATTTATGAATTCCAGAAAACATTAAGCACAAGAGTTGATATATGAATAGTTTTCCCAGTTAATGGTGGGGAAGTTGAAATCTCCCATTATTAGGGTGTTAGGTTGTACCCTAATATTTTCCAGTGTATCAAGAAATGAGGAGTGGGAATCCTGGGGCATGGTGGGGGACCTGTAGCAAGCTATAATTTGGATTGCAGTCTTGCCCAGAGTTAGTTGCACTTGGATAATCTCGGATGCATTATGCTGAGCAATTAGCCTGGAGTTGTGGATATCCTTAATGAATATGTACACGCATCCACCTTTAGTGTTTCGGTCCAGGTTAGGTGATCGAAAGGTGTGGTATGAATTATAGCCTGGTAATGCAGGGGTGCTCTCTGGAGCCTTGAATCAGGTCTTTGTCACTGCACAGATGTCGATGTTCTCCATTTTTAAGGACTGCCTCGAGTGAGTGCATTTTGAGGTTTATACTTCTAGCATTAAGTAGCATTACCCTCAGATTTTGCTTGCTTGTACCTGTTACGGTGATGAATTTGTCATTTGAACCTTGCCTAAAAAAGGCACTATAGGGGTGGCAAGAGCCTTAGCCAGTATCCTGAATCCCAAGGGCTACAGGTGCAGGCCATCTCTGGCAAAGCATTGTGGTTTGTCGATCATGTCATCCCAGGCAGACAGATACTGAATCCCCTTAGAATGACACTAGAAGCTTAGCCAATTGTTGAAGTAAATCATTTTGTCCTTGTACTGTGGTGTCATTCTGGGTGATGGCAGGATGCTACTCAGGGCTAGGGTCATACCTGCCTGGGCTACAAGATCGGACAGCTCCTCCTTGTCTCTTTTCATGTAGTCCAGGGAGATACATCTCAGGTCATTTACATCAACATGGACAAGGACAGAGTCATATCTGTACTTGTTGTAGAGTCACCTGAGTGCGTGCATTATGTGGCAGATTCTGGCACCTGACAGGCAGCTGACAGTAAATTTCTCCTTGTTTTGCCTGGTGAGTGGAACATCAGTGTGCCTAACTATAGAGTTACCTATGACAACAGTGTTGGGTACGTTGTTTTGCCTTATGGGCTGTGGTTGAGTAGCCCAATGAGTTTGTGGGCTATGTGTTATTTGGGTTGTGTTGGGGAGTGGAGGTTACTTGCATTTCTGCTTTGGATGTCCCTGTTGCTTGGGTAGATTTTTATTGAGAGCCTCCGCGAATGTAGGTGTGTGGTTTGTGTTTCTATGTGTGTGTTTTGGAGGTGTAGGTTTTGAGGGACTATGTGAGGAATGTGGTGTAGTGCAAGTGTTTACCTTCTCCTCTTGACTGTCTAGTCCAATCTTGGGTGAAGAGAGGTTTGCTTCCAGTTTGACTATATAAGTGCATCTCTCACAGGTTGTAGTGTTGGGTCGTAGGAGGAGAGGGTTTTCTGTGCACATGAGGAAATTGCTGCATTGCCCCAAGTTGCCCAGATTCATCAGGTAGTCAGGAGAAAACACCGGGAGCAGACCCTTAGACATGCCTGGATAGGTGCTTATTTATTATGTACTAAAAATTGTTTTCCTCTAGACAAGTGAGGAAAGTTGAGTGCTGTAGTAATTTGTAGCTTATTTAGTGCTTACAATGATTTCTGAACAAGTGCTGAGCTCAAAGAAACAGATCTGAGTGCTGAAACTAGAAAACTGGCTAATTCTAATAAACAGAATTAAGCTAGAAGGCTTCCCTCCAACACAGAAAGGCTTGGGGGCTCAGAAGCTTACAAACAGTCCTGGATACAGCAAATCTATATCTGGACTAGAAGACTTACAGGAAAGGCAGGAAACAAGCTTAGAACATTTTTTTGTTTTGTAAAGTGGAAAGTGGAAAGGAGGAGCAGAAACTAAGTGGGTTAGCCTTCTCAAATGTTCTCCCTGGATTAGGTAGAATGAGGTAATGACACTAGACTGGGAGGAGTGTCCCAGATCAAATTTACAGTAGGGGCGGGCAACTGCAAAGCCACCAAGTATAAAAACAGGATACCAACAGGGAGGGAGGGTGGCAAACAACAAACAAACCCAACCAGATGCTTAACAATTGTAGAAAATTTCTAGTTAATACCTCACACACAGTGAAACTAGCTAGAAATGTATATGCAGACAATAAAAGTGCTATAAATAACTCGTAAAAATAAGCAAGAAAACAGGGTACTTAATGTTATATATCTCAGTGTGAAATGGTAGAAACACTCACAAGTTAACTTCTTAAGTAACAAAGTTGAAACCTGAAACAACTTTTAAAAAAAAATCTTGAAAGAACCAAAGAGGTGCTTACTCCAAGCCGTAGTCCAGGTAACCCCAATCAGTCAATGACCATAAGCAATTCACTCTCACTGAAATGCTATACTGGCTTTGGCTAAGCTTTGATGGCCTGCAACATGTGCTCAGACACACAACCTCTACTAACAAACAACTAGGCCCAAAACACAAGCCTGAATATGGACAATGCTACACTACCCACACTACTTAGGTAGAAAAAAACTGCAGAAATGTTTAAACAGATAAAGGATCAAGGAGACTGTAGAGAATGTTTTTAACTGCAAACAAGTCACATGATACACTCCTTAGCAGGAAATCAGAACAAAAAAAAAACAACCAGATGCTTAACAATTGTAGAAAAGTTCTAATTAATACCTCACATACACAGTGAAACTAGCTAGAAAAGTATATGCAGACAATAAAAGTGCTATGAATAACTCGAGCCCTTCCTCTGATTAGTTAGTGTGAAATGGCAGAAACACTCACAAGTTAACTTCTTAAGTAACAAAGCTGAAACCTGAAACAACTTTTAAAAAAAGCTTGAAAGAACCAATGAGGTGCTTTGTCCAAGCCGTAGTCCAGGAAACCCCAATCAGCCAATGACCATAAATAATTCAATCTCACTGAAATGCTGTACTGGCTTTGGCTAAACTACGATGGTCTGCAGCATGTGCTCAGACACACAGCCTCTACTAACAAACAACTAGGCCCAAAACACAGGCCTGAATATGGACAATGCTACACTACCCACACTACTTAGGTAGAAAAAAACTGCAGAAATGAGAATGCTTTTAAATGCAAACAAGTTATATGATACACTCCTTAGCAGGAAATCAAAACAAACAAACAAACCCAAGAAAAGAGAGGAATACTTCAGGTACTTTTTCATTGCATAAAGAGCTAAAATTGACGATTCCTAAATGGAGTGAATGGTGTCCATGTCTGCATCTCCCTCTCAAAGTGCTGTCGGCAGCAAAAACAATAAAGTAAGTGTCATTGATGCAAGGTATGTTAGTATATCCGTAACACTTCTTGCATTGTAAAAAGTGCTGTACAGCACTACACCCTGTACTGTCAGAGTGCCATACTGCATGGAAAGTAAATTAAACCTCCTCAACTCAGCTTAGAGCATTAGGTGCATTGCTGAGCTGTGCTTAACATTTTGAAAATGGTTCAATAGAGGGAGCGCGCTTCTGGGTGCAGTGCTGGAGTATTTTAGAGTCCAGGGTCATGGCTGGGCTCCTTTTTGAACACCACAATGACAGACTGCTGCAGGGCCAGTTCCAGAGCTCTCAATACAAGTCTGAGGCCTAGGGCCATCTGGCACGTGACCTCACCAGTGCCACTGGAATCAGCCATTCTGGTGGCAGATGCATCATCGTTATGACGACCTGAAGTGGAGAAATGTTTAGTCCAATGCATACAAGATGCTTGGGACAGGAATGCCCGCTAGTTTGTAAGTATATGAACTGTCACTTTACCAAATTCTAGCATGAATATGTGTTAGGTATGCATAATGGTGTTTTCCCCCTACAGCAGCAGAGGAGATGACATGCAATGTGGAGGCCCACGAGTGGCACCTGGTGAGGCTGCGCTGACAGTGTGGTGAGTACAGATCTATCTTGCAATATATAGTACAATAAATAAGAAATAGTACATTGTTTACTGCCATTAGGTATAGTGTGTTCGAGTGTACTGCAATAAAATATGTTCCGGACCCACACTGATATGAGTGAGTAATGCCAGGTACTGTGCAATACAGATGAAGGCATCAGACAAGCTACTATTGATGAAAGAAAGCTAATACTGTAGTAATACTCTGTAGGAATGACATAAGTATATATTGTAATAATACTAAGCATCTTGTAAAAAAGTACAGTGTGACTGAAACTGTGAAGGTAATAACTGACATACATTCATCAACTACAGGATATATCATGCAACTGCTTTCAGACTTTTGAATTTAATAAACCACTGTGTCATGTCACTCTCAATAAAATTATTTCCACCAACTGTTGTGTTTATTCTGGTCTATTGTTGAAAAAATGCAATTCTACAGGTGCTCCACAATAAATATGGTTATGACACCATTAACTGAGTGGAGTTTTGTTGATAAAGAAAGTGTTATGCTAAAAGTGTAAATGTGGAGCTGTAAAACAAGATGCAATGCAATTTGATGTATGAATAGTAATGTGTAATGTATTATGGTGTGTTCCCCTCAGGATTGTCTTCTGTTAACCTTTGCATTTCACCTCGACGTATTCCTGAATGTAGATACGCTGATGTAAGCAAGTATGCGACTGTAATAGGTGGAGACTGCAAATATATAATGTGCAAATGTATATTGGTTGGGTATGCAACCCAGCACCCTGCTATGGTCTGTACAGATCACACATATTCACATCCACTAGGGGTTAAATGTGTACACTTGCATTCCAAGTATTTATACACAGTTCAACAACTATCTCTGTCATGAATGAAATGTCATGCATGTATGTTTAACTGTCACTGCAGTCTTCTGTGACACTCTGCTGATATTACCAGGACAGACTTTGTAACCAAGTGAGTTTTAGGCACAAATCAGTCAAGCAGCTCTCGGCACTGATATAATAGTTCAGTGCGATAAGAAAAAGATATGATGCTCATTTTTGCACACACAGACCAGGATTTGAATCCAGGGAATGCAACTAACATATATTTATAGTTACAGACAAGTAGTCTTGCCTATTTGTAGAAACTGTCATGTACTTGTAACAGATATTTTCTTCACAGTGCTTACAGGTAAAAAAATGTTTTGTAGTAGCCATATGAAGGGTATACTAATAAACAGCCTCCAGATGGACTAGTGTGTAAACAGCAGTGCTCAGCAAGTCGATAGCACTCCATTTAATAAAATGTCAGGCAGTAGAATAGTATTCCAACTGAACTAGACCACTGAGATTTACTACTGTTGGTATGGCTGTATGCCAAGTGCATGTGTGAGTGTGTGCCGATAATTCAAATCCATGTACAAACTACAGCAGGTTAGGTATATACACCATGCACTGTGCCTGATGCACATCTCTCAAGTGTCACACTGTCATGGCTACTGATCACTGTTGCCATTAACCTTGGACACAGATATAATTCCAATTGAAGTATGCCAGTAGCACACTCACACAACATCAGTACTGGGTACACCTTGTTACTCATATATGTTACCCTGACATGTACAAGTCCCCTGTAGTTATGTACCTACAGTTCTTACAGCTGGGCCCATACCATTCCATGTCAACAGCTTGAGAGGTTTGTACATGCTACAGAAGCTTTAGGGCACATGTAGATGTAAAGTAAGGGCAGACCGGTAGAGTATTGAGCAGTACTGTCATGAAAAATATAGCACATACAGCTGTTAATGGAATGTTTTTCTCTCCCGCCATCCCTTTTCTGCACCACAAATTATTATTGTTATACTATGGGTATGGTTTCATTTCCATGTATATTGTTCTGAAAAACTTATGTTGGGCCTTGTTTTCTATTATGGATCATATATTTCAATAGTTGCATACTAACATACCTTGTTGAAATTCCACTGTTGTTGGCCTGTTGCCATAACTGTTTCTGGTGTGGTGTTACAATAATGACTTTTATCCCATTTATGCTTGTGTTCCATATGCTATGCAATTCTATTGTTCTGGGTTAATTGGGACACCCATGCATGCTGTTATAACTAACAAAGAAATGTTTTGTTCATGACTAATTAATACACTTTGACAAACCTGAACACTATAGCATGTTTGGGTAGGTAGATCCTGGCAGATCTGCCTGTCCCACCTCATCTGGCCACTGCACTGGGTCCCAGCACATCTGGGACCCAACCTCTCGCTGCCTCCTTCACTGGTCCTGCACCATCCTTTGGTGGACTGCCTCAGTGGATGGAGCCCGTCCTCCCCCGGGCATAGGGGTGGAGAGGACCCTCTCACCCAACAACAGTTCTGAAGTATGGTGCACAGGGTCATCCATTGGGACTTGGATGACTGCCTGCACCAGATAGAGGGAAGTCTGGTGGACCTCGAGGGGAAGGATGTCTCCGGTACCCAACCCCCAGCACAGCCACCTTCTGGGCCATGAAGAGGCAGTGATGACTGCCTATGGGTTTCAGTCCCACTGTTTCCATCTGGGGGCACTTGGTCCTCCGATTCCCAACCACCCTCCTCATCCAAGGTGTTTTCCCTCCTCATGTGTCTTGTCTGTTTGCAGAAGCAACCTCTCCTACTTAACGTACCTCCCCAAATGTACCTACAACCCTTCCCAACATCCCACTCTCAACTTAAAAAAAAAAAGG
Source organism: Protopterus annectens (assembly GCF_019279795.1). Lineage (NCBI taxonomy): Eukaryota > Metazoa > Chordata > Ceratodontiformes > Protopteridae > Protopterus > Protopterus annectens. Next base: position 1,850,714,230 of record NC_056733.1, read on the forward strand.
GGGACATCTGTTCCAAAAAAAAATGTTGTCCCATACATAGCTCTCCATTTCACTCCCACATACACTGACATTAATCAATTTCCCTATGAATTAATCAACAAATTTACGTCACCTACACCCCTCCCTCTGGGGGTGTGAGGCTCTAAATTCCAAATTGTCCACATCATGCACAGCTGTTGCTCCACAAGAAATGGAGACCTATGGTAATTTGCTACACCCCTCCTGCACATCCCTAGCTGCCTTTCATAATGTTTTTCCCCTGTTTGCCCCCATTTCACTACTTTCCTATCACCCCTTTTTTCTTTTGTTTTTTTGGAAATAGCACGGGTTTAAGTGGAGATAAGTGACTTTAAGTAAAGCTAAGTGCCACTTGGCATCACAGCACATCACACAAAACCACACAAACCTACTTAAAACTGCTTTAATCACTCTGTCTCATTCAGGTATTGTTCTGCCCAGCAACAAAATAACAAACCCTGGGAGGTTTTGAACCCAGGACACTTTGCACTAGGGCAAATCAGCTCTGGGGAATTAGGACTGTTTTTGTAACTATATCATTCAGTGCAGTCATGTAACACTAGGGAAAAAAAGACACCACTGCCAAGTATTGAACTCAGGACCCTGTGCACTAGAATCAAAGCAACACACCAGTAGGCCAACTTCACTTTGGGGAGTTAGGACTGCTTTTTTAAATATATCATGCACTACAGTCATGTAACATTAAGGGAAAAAGACACTGCCATCAAGTCTCAAACTCAGGACCCCATGCGCTAGAGTCAGAACAACGCACAACTAGGTCAGATCAGCTTTTGGGCATTAGTACTGCTTTTGTAAATATATCATGCAGTAGTCAAAAAAGACACCACTGGCAGTTATTGAACCCAGGACTTTCTGAACTACAGTTAGAGAAACACACCACTACAACAACTCAGCTCTGGGAAATCAATGCATTTTGTTCTAAATATATCATGCAGTACAGTGACATAACATTAGGGAAAAAAGACACAGCTGCCAAGTATTGCACCCAGGACCTTGTCAACTACAACATAGTGCATTACACCAGTAGGCCAACTGAGCGCTGTAGATCAGTTAGTTTTTACAAACATATCCTGATTGCCAGTGACACACTACTCCTATATATACTGGGAAAATTCACAGTGTACATTTTCTAGGGTTACCACCTGTCCCACTTTGCAAGGGACAGTCCCTCTTTGGGCAGTTGTGTCCTGCCACAAAATTGACTAAATTGCTAATGTCTTCAAAGATTAGGACAAGCATTTTCCCCTATATGTTATGTAATACTTGCATAAAACAGTTATTCTTTATCTGAAACACCTAAATGTTATCAGAAACAGAATAAGCAACTAAAATGCTACAAGAAAAAGCTTTTATTTAGGCAAAAAGGTGAAGTTCTGTCCTCTGTACTGGCTGTGGGTATGTTTTGGCCAGCAAAATCTTAAGTTTGTACCAAAAATGCCCCACTTTGGGCATTAGAAAAGGTAGCAACCTTAACTTGGGCCTCTGATGCAGACAACAAACCAGTATACAGACAAATAAATGCTGCTCCTGGATGTACGGGAGACCTACTATATCAGTTACAGCTGACAAATGCACAGACCATTGCTGTAGGAACTCAGTTCTGCCCCCTACTTATGGCAGGGTTGTCATAAAACCTATTCTGTCTGTTAACATACCGGCAATGCAGTGCACAGTGGGGTTACAAACCATGACAGACAGCTCAGTGTCACATGTCATACCCATCTGAACACATATGTCCATGCCAATCATGTGTAACACACTGTATGCATGCACATGTCTTACAAATACACCTGACGTAATATATAATTAGAAATTTGTCATAGATATTATGATAATATAATGTGATATATGATTATGATGTGTATAATGTATTATTATTATTGTTAATATATATTAATATATTATATATAATCGATCTGTCACATTCCTTGCATTTGTCACATCTGGACACCCACAGTCCTGGCCCACAGCCCAGTCAGTGACAAAACAATTACATGCATGTCAATGCAACATAGGAATAACTGAGCCATGCAAGGACCAGCAAAACTGGTTGCTCCCACTGCAGTCACTGCCACCCACAGTAGCATGTTAAAGGCTTGCAGGGTGGGACACATTTCACAATTATGAAGATGTGTTCTAAATGTCACCTAACACATCTGGATGGCACTATTATGTAACATATGTACGAGAAGCACATGCTTCACCTGGTCTGTTATAGGTACCCTTGACCAGGCCATGCAGTGGCAGAACAGCTGACACCGTTCCCTCAGTGACAGTAACAGCTTGCTGTCCCCCTATGTCTTTACAACCCTTAGTCTGACTCCTGGCCAGAATGCAGCAGCTGCAACCTGCTACACATGCAGCAGTATGTCCAGCTACCTGCTAAAGACATAACACACCTCCCAAATACCATGATCAGAGCATCCATATGACACCCATACATCAAGGGTTGGGGGGGTGCTCATGTGAAAGGGACATGTGTCACAGATTCCCCCTACAAACGTACACAGCTGATAGAACAGCACCAACTGTAACAGCATGCACATTCAGATAGAAAGAATGTATGACACTCACATCTGCCTGTCTTCTTACTGACCTCAACACACATTGTTTAACAGTACACTGCTACAGAATCTGAAAGTCTGTTAACAATGCCCAGACACAGCATGCAAAACTGTCAACATAACACATCAATCCAAACAGTGGACAGTATTTCTACCTACTCTCTCTAATGCTGTAGCTCCCACATCTTGATAATGTCCTTCTCACTGGCCAGGAAAAGGGGCAAGGCCTACATGAAGGCCTTAGTTATAGCACTGTATTGCCATGGCATTGGCTAATGGAAAGGCAACCCAGCTGTGTTGGATGCAATTAGCAAGTGGGAGTCACAGTTTGGTGCACAGGCAATCACATGTTCATGAGCATTACCTACAAAAGGCAAGCTGATGCCTATGGTAAACAGGTCTGATCCTTTATTCATGATGACAGACTGTGATTCTCTAGAATATTACAACTGGATTCCTTCACTCAAAGCAGTACAGGACTATACCAGGCATGTCATTGAATGAAGCATGTAATGGAATGCAGATGGGGGGAATGCAGTGATAGTAAATAAAAATTTAAACTGTAGGTCTCAACAACATTGCCTGGAGTGACATGTTGCTGTTTGTCTGCTGTCCAGCACTTACAGCCATCCCTTACTATGTCTGCAGTGACATAGATCACAGCTTTGGCCCCTGAATCATCCTGGCAACAGTCAGCTCACATATGACTGCAACTTTTATTATCTGTTGTACAATACTGACAGTATGAACTGGTGGATACAGCCAGCATATGACATCATGTACTGTCAGTGAGCCCCCTCTCAGTCTGTGGATGTCATACAGGCTTAGTTCAAAGAATGTACAGGTGTCTCTCACCATTATTGACGTACTCTGGCTAGATCACTGTGTACTCCACACCTGCATCTGATTGCCTGAAACCTATGGCTAGCATACCTGGTGACACCCTGCAGCATGACAGCAGGTTATAGGTAGTAGTAGTAGTGGGAGGACATTGGCTCTGGCTCAGCAGCAATGTGTACATATTGAGCATACAGTGTAAGGGAATGCATACAGTACCAGATATTCATGTACCATTACGGTGTTTCCAGGGGTCAGCCATGTCACAGACACATTCCCCAAACTCTGGGGATAACCATGATGTATTGTCCAACTGGTGTCCAGAAATTCACATTTGTCTGGCAGGAGGTCTACATCTATAAGGCACGTGTACACATTCTGCAAACATCCGGGTACAGCAGATGTCAGTCAGCTATTGCATGTCCTGGTATGCAGCCTGATGCCATGTGTCTGGCAACAGTAATGTATCTGTTTGAGACCCTCCTAGGCAGATGTCCACGTCACTAGGGAATCCGGTGACAGCTCACAGCATGTAGTCATCTGCAGACATGGTCGGACATAGCCTAATGGCTGTCACATGCACCTCAGATGTGTACATCACACATAACAGAGGCCCAAACATGGAACAACAGGTTACATACCTACTTATAGGTGAACCACTTGTGGTGCATTTTCCTATGTTGAATTGATGGGTCGTGTCAGCGCACTGGTCTGCTACACCTATTGTAAAATATGGAGTGATGCATACATGGTAGTGTTATATCTCTGATGGCCACGCGGTCTATACAGTCACATAGTTTTCTCAGCTCAAGGCAGGCATTTTGCAGTGTCACCCCCATCCACAGTTTTGGTGACTGTGTCATCGAGGTCACCTGAGTGTAACAGACATGAACCCTTCCTTGACAAAGCCTAAGTGTGTGTAATGGAGTGTGTCCAATTTGCACATGTCCTTGTTAATGTGGTTCACTTGAAACTGTGCTATGGCCTTGCAGAATAGCTTAGTTAGACTGCTGGGTCTATCATGTGACTGAGTGGGGGATGCCCAACCTTAGTGTAAAGTGGTGACACTGGTCATCCATAAAATGGATGGGACAAAGGCGGTACTAAGTCCTCTTTTCAATACGGTTCCTTATAGTGTTGCAAGGTTATGCTTGGGGTCAGGTAGGATGCATCCTGTGATGTGATAGGCTCCCATGGCAGATGTATAGCATGACTATCACATGACAGTGGTGATCTGTTCCCCACATATAGGAGACAGTGGAGGTACTGTGCATATCCTGATATACTGATGTGAAACACAAGGAGTGAAGCATATACCAACTCTGTCATGCATCCAGTATGCTATACCAACAGCACCACTGGTGTCGTTGCGCACCACAAGTGAGCAGCCACTACCTGTGTTTTTGCAGACATATGTGCATTAGGGGAGATGACTGTCTGTAGTGGATGCAGAGAATGTAAGCACTGTGTTTGCTGTGCAGGTTTGAAGGACTGATCCCATTCTCATATACATGCTAAGGTGACATTGCTCCTGTATGGGGACCTGCCCATACTTTGTCTCAGACAGTGGTATGTCATCCCTGTAATGGACGATATGTATTGCATATGCCCACCAGACAGATGTACATATCCTAGCAGAGGATGATATAGGCCTGTCGCGTATACCTGACTACATGCATGTATACAAATGCACATATAGTGCTTGTGTGTATGTGTGCATATTGGTGCCAGTCCTGAATGAGGGGTTGGTGACTGTGAGGCTGTGTAAACCCCTCCAGGAGGATGTATTCCATGTTGGAGGTGTACGTATAGCTGACTCTAGCTAGTTGGGTATTGTAAGAGATGGTGACTCTAAACGTGACTACATGATGGTTGCTTTGCCATGGAGGATGCCACTGTAGGGATGCTGCAGTGGTAACCCATGTTGCATTATGTCAACTGCGTGTAGCCCCTGGCCACACCCACTGTTGATGGCTTCCTGGTCATTTGTGTGCTGGCATGGGTACGTCTTACAATGTATGTTAGGGTCATTCAACTGACCCAGGATCAGGGTACAGACCCTTCTCCTAATACACTTGGTGAGGTCCATATAGGCAGAATGGGCATCCTGGTCACTTGTGGTGGCTGATACCTAGCTCTGATTTGCATAGTTTCATGTTAGCAATGGTGAACTGCCCCTGTAGTGTCCTCTGTGTATCTTACTGCCTATATAGCATGGGGGTGTGTATGTTTCTCATGTATATGGAAACCCCTTGTCCCATGGCATTACCGACTACACTGCCTTCTGCATGTATGATAGGATGGTTGACAATGTAAGGCTGGGGTGTTCTCTGCAGCTTTTAACCATGGTCTGTGTGAGTGTGCAGATGTCTGCTGTTCCCAGAGTAGGACTGCTTGCAATGAGGACAAAGTCATTTGTACACCTCTTGAGTTTAGCAGCATGGCCTTCAATGTGAGCTTACTGGCACTTGTATGTTGGTAGTGATAACCTCACCAATGTTACTAATGCAGTCACTATGGGGCTGGCGGGAAACACTGCCAGATACATGAAGAACACTGAAAACAGATGGAGGCCTCTCTAACAGAGCATCATGGTCTGTGAACAATATCATCACAGTCTCACAGGTTCTGGAACCCCTGGAATATCACAGGTTAAATGTGCACATGTTAAGAGCAATAATTCCTTGATTGTATTGCGGCATCCATCTCAGTGACAGCAGAATGCTGTGTAAGGCTAGGGACATACCAGCCTGAGACACATAACCGCTTTATTCACTTATGTCTCACTGCATATAGTTCCAGAATGTACATGTCTGGTCAGGTCTGGCATACCAGCATGTACAGTGACAGACCCATGACAGTACCTGTTGGTGGGAGACAGCAGTGCATATGCAATATGGCTGAGTCTGTCAACTGTCAGAAACACAACTTTGGCCATTCACATACCCAGCCAGGTCAGGTGCACACCAGTGTGTCTCCACTGGAGTCCCCTATTTGTAACATGTTTGACATTGGCTCCCACCTGCTGTGGGACACAGGTGTGTGGCCATGTGTGGTATGTGCTGTGTATGGCTGTGGCATTCTTGTGTGGCTTGGCCTCAGAGATCCCCTTTGTTTGTGGATGCGTATATTCAAAACCAGTGCAGATGCCTGTGTGTGTTGTGTAGATGTGGTTGTTGTGTGAGGTGTACTGATTGTCTTGACAACCGGTTTGATGACAGATATGCAGCCTTGACAGGCAGAGAGCATGGACATCAGGTTCCTGCAGTCATTGCATATCTCACACAGTGTGTTCATTGGTGGTGTTTCTAGATGGCTGTCCATCCATGTGCATGTGTCAGGTGCTACACAGTGCCAGGGTAACAATACCCACAGACATACTGTGTTGATAGATGGTGGGGTATGATGTAGGGGATAGCGGTGGATAGTGCTGGCAAAAGTGGATATGCAAGGTCTGTACATAATGGAGAGCAATGTATGCAGTCCTTTGATGTCTTCCCCTGTTCATGTCTATCAGGTGGAATGTACAGAAGATGCAACCCAGCCTTCTCAGAAGCTGAGACCGCTTCAACTGTCAATGCACTGAGACTCCATCACTGGGTGCCGTTTTCAAGGAGCCACCATAATCAGCAACAATGAGCTGTCCTGTGGGCAGACCTGGTAGCAGCAGTGGATAATGTGGGCTACTGGGACAGGAGCTACAAACAGATCTGACACCATGCTAGCAATCTTATACACCATGCAAGGCAAAGGGCCTCTGCTGTGGCCAGGCACCCTGCTGGCACAGGGGATGGGCCAGCTACACAACCACCATTCTCAGCCAAAGAGGAGTTACTAGCAAACCGGCATCAGCCATCAGCTCACAGCAAAGCATCAGTACATATGTCATGGAGGTGGGTGGCACAGAGTCCACAGCCGAAGACTGTCCAGGTAAGCCTCCAGTGGTTATCGTGTTAACTCATTCACTCCGGAGCAGCTCAGGAAAAGCTGCCTGCTTAATTCCACCATAGGAACAACAGTGCAGCTTGAGCTCATTTTCAGAAAATCCATTTGTAATACCATACAGAAAACAAATGTTCACAACTCTTTAACTATAAGAGCTAGACTAAAAATGTAAACATGAAAGTTGTTCAGCAGACACTGACCTTTCCAACAGTGTAAATGTTGATAGTGTATATCAAAGTCATTATTAAATATTTGGCAAGGAATGCTGATATTGTGCATATTTTTTAACTTTTTGGAAAAACAAAGCATGATATCTTGGTCAATGTGCCATGCAGACCCATACAATTTGAATGTAATTTGTTAGTATGAATGTCAGCTTTAAAATTATACCTTAACCATTACTGTGTGATGTTCCTTTCTTGAGGTATTCACAGAAATATGATTAATATTTTATTTGTCATAATTGATAAATAAACAAAGTATAATATCTCATCACCTGTAACAGACAGAGCCTACATATCAGTGTAGAAGTTGTGCATCTGAATGTCAGCTTCAAAATGATGCATCATTTGTGTGATCACCATGCTCCCTTGCAAAGATATGGGCATAATAATGAAAAGTATTGTAAATGTATAATTTTCATAATCGTACAAGACTAAACAAACTGTGATATCTGTACATGTGTAGAGTACACATTCACAGTTCTTTTACCATGTTGTAAGGAGTAAATCTGTCTTCAAAATGAGATATTACTTGGCACACTGACATGCCCCCTTGCAAAGTTATTTACCAAAATATGAAAAAAAAATCATAATTTCCATAACCTAATTCCAAACAAACTTTGATATCTGCACATGTGTCCAACATAAAGGCACAATTTTTTTACCATGTTGGAACCAGCAATACTGTCTTCAAAATGAGGTATTACTTGGCACATTGAGATGCTCCCTTGCAAAGTTATCTACCAAAATATGAAAAAAAAATCATAATTTCCATAACCTAAGTCCGAAACAAACTTTGATATCTGCACATGTGTACAACATAGTGGCACAATTCTTTTACCATGTTGGAACCAGTAATACTGTCATCAAAATGAGGTATTACTTGGCACATTCAGATGCTCCCTTACAAAGTCATTTACCAAAATATGAAAAAAATATATAATTTCCATAACCTAAGTCCGAAACAAACATTGATATCTGCACATGTGTACAACATAGAGGCCCAATTCTTGTACATGTTGGAACTATCAACACTATACATATACACATGCAATACATATTCGATTGTACATGCTAGCACTCTCCTGAAACAGTTATTCTTTCTCAGCATCTTCACCAGCTTCTTACCACAGTTATTTGCCAAACTCATAAAAATATATTTTACACAACACATTTCATAATAGAGTTTTACTTACCATACTGGTCCCTACTTGGTCATGGGTGTTTTCCATTCTTCTCACAAGCTGCATACTGCCAATCCTGCATAGCTCTCCGCACGCTATTGTGGAGGTCAGTCAAGAACAAGGCAATGCCTTCCTCAGTTAGGTGAATGCCATCCCTTCTGAACATCTTTTGTGGTGATGCTGTCAGGACAAATTATAGATCCACCGACCCTGTGTATCAAGCCATGCATGAACCCATTCTGTAAATGTCTGGCCTTGTGCACTGCCCATTGACAGTTTGGTGTTTTCCACATCTGTCGAGGAATTATGTCAGACCAAAAAGCCCAGTGAATGTAGGAATGGCCACATACCCACACTCTCACTTGTCGTTCTCCTGGTCATGAAGCCATGTCAGTGTCAGAAGGTGGACAAACCTGCACAGGAAAGAAAATGCAAACAGATTACTACTGATGTTTGACAGATGTGTTGGAAGACATATATATATATACATATATATATATATATATATATATATATATATATATATATATATATTAATTATGCATTACCTGGTTAGCCCATCCAAATCTTCCATCCTATCCACAGGGGCAGTATTCTTTGCATTAGATACACGAGTGGTGATGCCGCTGCAGATGTGCATACCTACTACCCGTAAAAACAAATTACACACAATGACTGACAAGGAGCCACAGAAGGGGCACATGTAAACGGAAAAAGCAGGATAAGGACTGCCACACGTGGTTGCATTCTCATTACAAATTTCTGTGTCACACCAAGGTAGCCAGCACTGGAAAAGGGACAATTACTCCACTGTCATTCATACCAAATCTATCTACGCCAAATCTGAGGTACATTTGTTCTCCCAGGCCAAGGACAACCACAAGGCATTACTGGGCTATGTCCACAACCTCAAATCATTAGACCATCTCCCAAAAACAGACCAAAAAATATGTGGCAAACATCAAGACATTCTGAAAAAGTCATTACAGTTGAGAGGTATGCTTCAGTAGTATGTCCAAGTATGCACAAGAACCAAATGAGACATTCTCCCCAATGACCCCTTCAGTAGTATGCATTTTACTAAGTTCCAGTCAAACACAGTGTAGTTACATTTCTGTCTGTATTTATACACAAACAGTAGTTACATAAAAACTGTTGACAAAGACTGCCAAAAAAAGAATTGTAGTATTGGCATGGATGTAATGTTACTGCAGTATCCCATACCTTTTTTTGCAAGGCGATAATGACTTTTACTAATGTGAACAGTGGTAGCTGATGATGATTTTACCTGACAAGTGATAATGACACATTGTTGTACTGTAATTGCACATATTGTAAATTAATAATGTGATAATGACTTGCATTTCATTGCTGCAAGGTTCTGCATGCTCATACAAAGGTGATAATTGCTACACATAACCTTTTGAGCAAACATTCATCACATTCCTGGTGCAGGTGTAATGTAACACTGAGTCATTACCATCTGTCAGATAAAGAGAGTAATTTGGTAAAAGTTGTATATTACTTGTATATTACTGAGCCCTTTCCTCTGACCTAAAATTTACACATGACTAACAAAGAAATATTGTCCAAAATATATAGGTGCTCCATGCCAGAAATAGTGTACAAGTAATAATATTTATCTCACTGAGCCATCAACTGATTAAAATCAGGCACACAAAGTCACAAATATCTAAACAATCTGGTTGATCCATGTAAGAATTAGTGCAAAAGTAATATCTTTTATCTCACTGAACCAGCATCCCTCTGATTAGAATTTGTCTATTACAGTCTAACTCCCCCTCACCAGCAATCACATCAGCAGCCCACATTTCTAGCCTGATAACACCACTAAGATCAAGGAAAAAGTCTGAACAGAGGCCACAGCCACCAACATGAAGCATTTCCCTGAATGACCCTGATGTCACTGTTCCTAGTATGTGCACTCACCAAATTGCAGTATTCACCCAAGTGATCTGCGTAATAAAATGCTGAAGTTGCACAAGCATTTTCTGCTGTTACATATATATGTGGGTTGCTTCCTTGCAGCTAGTCGTACATGACAGTAACTGTATACTGCTCTAGCTGTTATACACAACTGATGGGCACATTTGTTTATGCACATCTGATCGCACCCACCCAAAAACAAAAAAAAATTTGTACAATAAGTACACATGTAATAGATTAGTCTACCATTATCTGAGGGCTGTTGTTCCCCCTTTTCTTACTTTTTTATGCTCACCCTGTTATACATGTTTACAGGTCAGGTCACATATCCAGTATTATTCAGTAGACAGAAAGACTGACGCACAATATACATACAGAATGTTCATATATATTTATCAGCACTGTTCCTGTTATTCAGCATTCCAGTATTTCTACATAGTTATTTAGTAGCAGTTTTCCTGAAGGCAGTGATTCTTAACCAAACTACAGCAGAGGCAGAAATCATTCATAGAAGTACACAAAGACTTGGCTAATAAAGGAGAGACTGGCACCTGTTCATCACAAGATATTAATTCCGGTAACATTTAATTTGTTCCAACTTAAATCAAGTACACACTTGAAAGCTGGATACATAAAACTTTATGTATGCCATCTCTGAAACCTGAGGCAAACAGAACTTATGCTTTTAACACCGTATTTGTAATACAATATTGTAACAAGTAGACCAGCTCAGAGAACAGGTCATGGCACCATGCTACGAATGAAACAATGCCAGTTATTCAGTGTAACACAGCCAGCTCTCAGGACAACAAAATGGCCGAATGAATTTTTCAATCATGCAAAAGCTTTTCCATGACAAATTAATGAATTATATTCTCCAGTAACCCTGTCACCTGCTTGTGTTGTGCATACATAAGCACAAAAACAACACAAAGTATTTTTCCCAGCCGTAACTTCAGCAGTCTGACCATATATGCACAGGCACTTCCCTGATAGAGAAATGAATTATTTCTCCAAGCAACACCTTCATTAGTATATGCAGGTATGCACATACACCAAAATGAACCATTCACCCAAATGACCCTGTCAGTAAAAATGTTGACATATGTACAATCACCAAAATAAAACATTTCCCCCAAACGACCCCTCAGTAACATCTCGTAGTATGTGCATTCACCAAAAGGAGGCATTTTCCCAAGTGACCCCTTCAATAAAATGTTGATGTATGTACAAGAACCAGAATGAAATATTTTCCCAAACGACCCTTCAGTGACAGTTCCTGGTATGTATAGTGCATGCACCATAATGAAACATTCGCCCAAGCCAAATGTTAAAGTATACTCTCATCTGTTCTTTCTAAATGATTTTGAGTGCATGATTTTGAGTGCTGTTTAGAAACTGGAGGATAGTATCAATGCTATTTGTCATGTGTGTGCTACAGGAGTCATGGGAAAATATAGCTGCTAAAATTTTAAAATTTGTCAACTGCGACAGTACAAATACAAAACAGAAAAACTATTCCCCCCACCACAATTAGCGTTGCCACCCCTCCGTTTTTTTTCCGGAGTGCCCGGAAATCAGTAGGGCACTCCGGTTCTCCGGTTCTTGTACTCGGAGTCCGGAAATAGCGACGTCAGGCTCGTCAGCGCGTATTAAAAAAAAAAAAAAAAAAAAAACATTCCCGTCTTGGACTCTTGTTGATTGGCTGCTTGCTGCAGATGAGGCTCGTGCAGCAAGCAGCCAATCAATAGTAGTCAAAGCCCTGCAAAGCCCGCAAAAATTTAAGAATATAAAGCGGTGCTTCAGCTTAAGTTTTTACCTTTTACTTTTGTAGTACAAAGGGTGCTGCTTAAGATCTGAAATTCTTGCTTGGAGCCTTGGACATCGTCTTCAGTGGATTGCCTGCCGCCTGGAAGCCCTGCCTGGAAGCCCTGCCTGCCTGGAAGCCCTGCCTGGAAGCCCTACCTGGAAGCCCTGCCTGGAAGCCCTGCCTGCTGCCTGGAAGCCCTGCCTGCTGCCTGGAAGCCCTGCTGCCTGGAAGGATTGCCTTAGCCCTGCTGCTTGCCTTGCTTGCTGGAGGAGAAGTGCTGTGGACTGGGTGGTGGTGTGTTCCCCTGCTTGATGGCTGCCTGTTCTGTTCTGCTGCTGAGAGCTTGTTTTAGTAGCCCTGCTGCTGATTTTTCTGGAGGTAAGTGGATTTTTTTTTAATGGATTAATTCTTTGGAATTAAGGTAGATTTTCAAAGATTAGTGTGACAAGGGGAATGAAATATTGCCAGCACAGCTACTAGTGAATTTTTTAAATATTAAATTTATATTAATTCACTAGCTGTGCTGACACTATCTCATTCATTGATGGTGACAAGATGTGTGTAACTATCTAGATGTTCAACATGTGGTGATTAACTAGAACAGTTTCTAATCTGGTTTTGGACTTGGTTGCAGTGAATGTATAATGACTTCATGATTTGTATAAGATGCTTGGACTGTAGATCTGTCTTTCTAGTCTGTCATCACCGTGATGTTTACCTTGACCTGTGTTTCTTCCTAGGGTGTCTTTCTAGGGTGTACAGTCTTCGTAGTATAGTGAGGCTTAAATGTAGCTTTTGTCTAGTTTGTCATCACAACTGTTTACCTTTTATCTGTGTTTTCTAGGGTATACCGTCTATACCAAAGCTTAGCTCATTTGATGTTACAGTGAATATATGATTACATGATTTGTATAGGATGCTTGGACTGTAGAACTGTCTTTTCTAGTCTATCATCACCGTGATGTTTACCTTGACCTGTGTTTCTTCCTAGGGTGTCTTTCTAGGGTGTATCTTGTCAGTCCACAGTATGCCTGAACTTTCTTGCTGTGTTCAGACTCAGCTGGATAACGTTTGCACTAGGTTCTACATAAAAGTAGAGGTCTTAATTTGGTGCATTGCTGTAGTGTCTGACCGTGTGTTTTACACACAGTTGAATGCCTTCTGTGCATATTCTGCTGTCACACCAGGTTCATGTGTAACAGCTGCAAGTCCCTCAGACAGGAGTTGCTTCTGCCTTTCATTGCTTTACCTTCACTGTAATTTTTCATGAGGAGTCTCATTTTTTCCCTATACCAACTTGGTATTACTAGGGTGTGAAAGTCTGGAGATTCACATGTGAATGTGAACTCTGGCTAGTGGCTACTGACTGACACAGGCCCCACCAGGCACTGGTGTTGGTCACAAGTGTTTTGATTTTCTATTAATAGCTGTTTTGGTTTATTGTAGTGTTGAGCAAGGATCCTACAGGAATCATGTTCAGGAAAAGGTCAATGGATCATCAAGAAGAGGCTGAAAGCGCGTCTCCTAAGAGGTTTTTCTGCAGTTATAATAAGGTGTGGGAGCAAAGCTACTCATGGGTGCGACCTGTTCCAAATGTAAATGCCATGGCAAAGTGCACATCCTGTGGAACAACTTTCACTGTAAAATGGGATGGGGAAAAGGCATTGAAAAGCCATCAGAAGTCAGGCAAACATCATCAAAGCCTTCAGCTCCAGAGGCAGAACCAATGACCAAGTTTATTCAGGTGTAACCAGTGAAGCTTCCAAAGTCACTGCAGCTGAAGTGACAGCAGTCTCTCATGGAGTGAAACATGGTCACTCATATGTATCCATAGATTGTGGAGGTAAGCTGGCACTGACAGTCTTCCCTGATTCTACTTTGGCGAAATTCACCTGTGGGAAGACAAAATCTGAGAGTATTGTCATGAATGTTCTTGCACCTCATTCAGAGGAGCTCCTTCTGCAGGAACTTGGCAATTCCTATTTCTCAGTGGGATCAGATGCATCCAATAAAGGGAACAGAAAATGTTCCCTTTAGTTATTCAGTACTTACTCACACCCATGGCACACAACAGAAACTCCTTGATTTCTATGAGGATCATAACGAAAGTTCTGAATGTATCTTTACTAGAATAAAGGACATCCTTGTGCATAAAGGACTCAAAGTACAAAACATTGCTAGCTATGCTGCAGACAATGCCTCAGTCAATTATGGAAAGCACAGGTCTGTTTTAAAAGTTTGAAATCTGAGGTGCCTCACATCATTGCAGCAAACTGTTTATGCCATGTAATACATAACTGTGCCAAGCATGCAAGCAAGGCCCTTGCAAAGTTTGATGTGGAGACTCTGGTTTTGAAAATACATAGTGAGTTTTCAGCATCTGCTAAAAAAATGGCATTGTTGAAAGGCTTCTATTCTTTCCTAAACCAGGACTTTAAGGAAATAATGCAACATGTTGTAACAAGGTGGCTGTCTTTGTTCCCAGCTGTGGCAAGGCTGGTAGAATGTTGGCCTGCTATTAAAAGTTATTTTATTAGTCAAGGGCCTGAGGACTGTCACCCCCTTATCTGGAAATTTTGGAGGCCGATGAGGATGGCATCAGTGGGGATGTGTCTGAGGCAGAGTGCTACATACATTTCATGCACTACATCCTGCAGGTATTCCACAAGTCTATAGCAAAACTTGAAAGTAACACTCTCTCTGCTCCAGAGTTGTACACCGTGATGAAAAGTCTAAAAGATGAGTTGCAGAGAAGGCTAGATGACCAGTTCTTTGGTACTAAAGTTTCATCTGCCTTACTCCAGCTGTCGCACAGCAGGTCTGTAGGACCTTCTGTGATTTTACAGTAAAGCACTTTGTTACCTACAGAAGTGGTTTGACTATGATAATAGTCCCTTTAAAGCTATGCAGGTCCTCAGCCTCCAACATCCTGTACCAGAACTGCGCACAGTTGCAGACCTCTTCAAATTGGATGTGGACATTGAAGCACTTTACTCAGACTACTGTACTTTAACTGCTGCATTGCCAGCCCTGTTACAGATGACAGAGGCATCTGTAAGTGATCGCTGGGTGACTTTTTAGTAAAGCTCCAGACTGCAAGCCACTTTACAGACTGGTGCAGTTTGCTCTTTCAATCCCCAGCAATAGCTTTGTGGAAAGGGTTTTTCACTTATGGGGAATGCGTGGACTGATGTAAGAAATAGAATGCTTGTGTCACTTGTGAAGGCCGAGTTGCAGGTCAAGCTAAACTTTAACATGAGTTGTTCGCAATTTTATTCATTTGTGAGAAATAACCAGCCATTACTTGAGGCTGCTAGATCAAATGCCAAGTACAGCTTCAAGTATAAGCAATGATTTCTAGCAAAACTGAAGATACTTTAAACAGTTGCTTTTCTTTTACTATTGTGTGTGGTGAACCCTTAATGTACTGCTTTGAATGAACTGGTGTTTTTAATATCTAATTGTATTTCTATTTTAGTACTACCTGTGATATGAGACTTGGGCTTAGTTTTCCCATGCTTGTGTGTGATGTACTGTTGTATGTAGTGAACCTTTTGACGTATTGCTAAATAAAGTTTTTTTATTTACTTTTTGACTCATTGCACATTTTTCTACTTATTGGTAACTGTATGTGATATTAAAGACTTATGCTGAAGGGTGGAGTAAAGGGGTGTGGCTATTAAAAGGAATGGGTGTGGCTTGATTGTGCATGGGGCGGGGCTTGTTTGTCAGGAAATGGCACAGTAGAAAGGTGGCAACCCTAACCACAATATGTAAGCAGCTATGTAACTTATATGACCACCTTAGGAAATACAAATACCTCTCAAACTCTTAGTGCAAAAAATCTGGACAAAGCCTGACAGAATGGAGGATAAAGGGCCAAAAAATAGGGACAGCTTTTAAATAATGCTCTTATAAACTTAGAAAGTTGCTAGAATACCAGGATTTGTCTTAGCATGCATTTTTCTGATGGGTATGAAATCTGAAAGACAAATATATATCATTATGTAGTGACTTCAGTCTTCAGATTATCCCACACATTTGCCAGAAAGTCATAAATTTTATGAGGAACAAACCAAAAATGAGTAAAAACATCTGGGCATTCTGCAGAAATTGGGACAGTTGAGAGCTACACAGTGTCTTAATAGAGCCAGTGCTCCAATTTGGCATCAGTTTCTCTGACCTTTAGCCCTACACTCTGAGCCTATGGTGATCTAAGTTTGCAAATCATTTTAAATTAGGTTCTGAAGTAGACATATTCACTGGTAGTAGTTTCTGATCTGAGTTGTTGCAAGAAACTGCTTTGGGAGTGTTGGTGCCTCAATATTCATATGCATTTGATAAATGCAAGACTCACATTCCTTTGCACACTGGTTATTACTTACAGCACCACACAGATCTCTTTAGGGAGAATTTGTTTTTATGTAACATCTGTTCAAGTGGAAGGAATCTCTTCTCCCTCACTCTGTTCTGGAGGCTGATTGAATTTTCTGCCACAGATATATTTCATACACTAGTTTACATGAGTCATTTTCCATCTGTGTTATATTTTTCCAGATATAACTGGCTGTTTGTAATTTATACTTTGAGTTTAGAACTGTATAATGGGAAGCTAGGCATTCATCATCTGGCCTTTATTTCTCTCCCTTGGTTGCCTTCCATGATCCAGACCACATTATCAGTTCTTCCTGCTCACTTCAAGTCACATTAGCTGGGACCCTGGGATGGAGTTAGGCAGATAGTAGTTAAGAACCATTGTTGGTATCTGTGTGTCAGGAAGAGATGGACAGGGATAGGGGGTATATAAATATCAACTGCTTCAAACTATTCCCTTGAGTACCATTAGGCTTTGGCTGCTTAGTGGAGTCACTGACCATTGGTATTGCTCTCATAACTACCATCAGTGGCTGCCCAGACAATCTTCCACTAAGCACGAGTGGTTTGAGAGTGACCTGTTCTTTTCTACTCCTTCCATACCTCCAATAATTTGAATATATCTCTAATGTCAGATCCCTAGCATCACAGGTAGAAACACAACTTCTGCAGTTAATGGATCCTTATTAATTTATTTAGTTATGCTTGGCAGAATGAATTTGCTGTGTCCTCCATGAAGTGTTAACCATTTGTTTGATGACAATGGCTGTACCTTTTTACTTTTATGCTGGGGGGATTATATTTCTGCATACATCCATGACTGTCTGCACTATGATTTTGAGGAATGCAATAGTTTATCTCAAACCTAACAAAAAAATTAGCTGTGCTTTTACAGAATTGTTATCTATCGCATGTCTTTCCATTAATGCAGAGAATTAAAGTTGTATATGACATGTATAAATACATTGAGACAGGGAGGCATTCTGTCTTCAGACACACTTACTCACAGGGTTGCCAAATAATACAATCGGGTATTTAAAAAAATGGCTTTTTTCTGTAGACATTAGCTTGCACATTAATGGTTGTCACATTTTGGAAAAATGCCAGCACTCACTGTTGTTGTTGTTGTTGTTGTTGTATCTTTTGGCTTTTCCCGGTTAGAGGTCGCCACAGCGGAACTCCGATCTGCTAATGATTGTCAGTAGATTTTTACATACCAAGTTGCCAGCCCTGACAAACAACCTTCAACGAAGGTATGCTCATTCACGCATGTCTCCACACAGAAGATGCTTTAGCTGAGAATCGAACAGGACGTCTTACTGTGAGGCGACAACGTGTTAAATAATATTTACAATTTTTTATAAGGCCAAAAACACTTAGTATAATTGTCTAATGTTTGTCATTACATGTACCTTGAGAGTTTGAATATTTTCTCTCTCTCTCTTTTTTTACTTTCAAGTGCTACTGGCATATTCAGTTTTTCCTGTACAAATGTGTTATCCACATTTGAACAGTCCCTTTACATCTGCACTGTATTTTGAAGGTTCTGTTATTCTTTTGTGGGCAAGGATTTCTCAGTGTTTTTTTTTTTTTTCTTTTTGGTAGTGGCCACAATTCAGATCAGCATCCGAAAAATAGAAGCCGCAGAAAAATATTTCTACATGTATATGTCATAGAAACATTTTAAATGTTGAGTCACATGTAAAAGGAGAAAGTCTGCTTTGTTGGTAACAACATTAAATGCAGCCCTTATTAGTTCAGATCTGAAAGTAAATTTGCATATATCTGCTCATAAGTACGTTATGCCTATTTTTGTTATAAAGAACATTCAATTTCTGAAATGGAAAAAAATGTGGTAAAGCATTCTAATATAGTGATTTGCTATCTTATCTGTGGCTCAAAGCCGACTACACTATAATCTGAGAATTTGAATTAAACTACTACACCCACATATACTTTACTTGTGGGTGTAAGAATCAGGATGTAGGTAAGCACTAAAGAAAGTGGTGAAAAAAAAAACGCAATCCATTAAAAAAAAAGGTTACGCATTAGAGGATTAGGAATCAGTGAACACTACCACAACACCTAGCAGATATTTCACTGACAAAACAGCAAGGCAAAGATTCATAACATAGAAAAAAACTCTGTATTACCATTCCTCCATAGGACTATAAGTATATCAGAACACCACCACTGTAAAAGATAGCAAAGCGGCAAATAAATAAAGATGTAACATTACCAGAAGACTGTAAAACCAAGAAACACTTCACCACACCGACATGTAAATGATTTTGTTATGGGTAACCAGAAGACATTTCAAATGCTGCCTAACCAAATTAGGCTCCATTTTTAGACCGACCGAGCTCTTCAGGGCTAAAAAACCATCAGTGCAGAAAGCAAGCAAGGCGATTTTAGATTCGCAGCAAGAAATCAGACTTTACTAGTGCAGCAACTTACTGTAGAATTAAAATACTGCAATTCACGTTTTGGGAATGTGAAAGATACAACAGTTATTTTGCGTTTAAAGCAAAACTGAGGTCCTACCATTCGCGCAGGTCACCTAAACAATTTGACCAGTAAAAGGAACCAGTATCGTTAGGGCATGTTCTTCCAAAGCCTACATATAAGTATTTTTTGTACAGTGTTTTGACTTGGAGGTGTTATGCATGTAGCGGCTTTGCCTGGAAGAATCCGATTGGCTGCCACTACTTGCTTCTTGCATTGCTTACTGTAATAACAAATGGAGTGCATGGTAAGCTGATTTTCTCAGAAAATTCAAATACGGACATCATGTAAATCCACACTCAAAACTAAGTTGAGAAAGTAACTGAAAAAGTTCAGGTACTTTTTCAACTTAATTTTTAACACAGGAGCTACAATATGAATGAAAAGTTAGATACGCTTGTGGAAGGCACTCAGGTGTAACTCCATACAATTACTACCATCACATAGCGCGCTCGGATGTAAGCACATAGGCGCCATGTGACGGTACTCGGGGTTAATGAGTTAATACTGTATCATTCATAGTGGCAGCCTCTGCATATGTCAAGTCAGTCTGCATCTGTGGTTGGGGTTTTGTAGTGCACACATATTGTAAATGTCAACAATTTGTTTAGCATCACAGCTTGTGCAGTACATGTTGATAAATGCACATGTTATCCTGTACCATTGCCATATGTGTGTGTGTGTGTTGACAACACCTCTCCCCCACAACTCCATAGGTACTTCTGGTGTGACTGGGGAACATCAACCTGTCAAAGAATCACAAAGTGAACCAATGATGAAGTGGAACAACAACAAACTGGACCGAAACACTAAAGGTGGAGGTGTGTCCATATTCATTAAGGATATCCACACCTCCAAGCTGGTTGCTCAGCATAATGCATCCTAGATTATCCAAGTTCAACTAACTCTGGGCAAAACTGCAATCCAGATTGTAGCTTGCTACATACCCCCCACCATGCCCGAGGCTTCCCACTCCTCTTTTCTTGGTACACTGGAAAATATTAAGGTACAACCCAACACTCTAATAATGGGTGATTTCAACTACCCTACCATTAACTGGGAAACTACTCATGTTCCAACTCTTTTTCTCAACGTTTTCTGGAAATCAATTCCAACACCTTGGATCAACGTATCCACTCCCCCACCAGGGGCAGCAGTATCCTAGACCTGGTCATCACCAACATGGGTGACTGGTGTTCCACACCAGTGGTCAGCTCCTCATTGGTCAGATCCAACAACAAACTAATCACCCTAGACATCCACATCTTGCTCCCACCCTCCATTAGGAAAACAACCGTAAAAAATTTCTCCAAAGCCAACTTCACGCTTCTTAAGACAGAAATGGCAAACTTCACAATACCAATGCAGATGGACAATAGAGGTACAACTGCTGAATCCTACACAAATGCACTTTATAAGCACTTACGCGAGTGCATTGATCGTGCTATCCCTAACAGAACCAAGATGCTATCCTCCAAAAAAAGGAAGCCAATTTGGTGGTCTTCTGCCATAAACAAACTCTACAACAGAAGAAAGAAACTGTTGCAAAAAAGAGTAAAATCCCAAGACTAGAGGAACTCCCTGATCTGCCTCAGTAAGAAGCTGAGATCCCTCATAAAATCCTCCAAAGCTAGTTATGAAAACAAAATTGCTACTGATTCTAAAGACAGCCACAAAGCATTCTATAGCTATGTCAAGAATCTCGATGGCAACACTTAGATCTGCTCTGAGTTACAGCACAATGACACTAAATATACAGAACCGACTGATATTGCCAACTTCCTAGCAGATAGGTTCAGTGCTAACTTTACCCCCCTCTCACCCCCTAAAGGGCCCATCTTTATACCGGAAAAATGCAAAATTCCTGTAATCACAGCTGCACAGGTAAAAACCTCACTCTCCAAAGCCAAGAACACAGCATCCATGGGACCTGACAACATCCCAGGCTGCCTTCTACACGAACTACAGAATGAACTGGCACCCCACCTAAGTACCATGTTCACTCATAGCCACACCTCAGGCTTTGTGCCCATTGAATGGCACAACACGACGGTTATCCCACTCCACAAAGGGGGGCCACAACAGACCCCGGGAACTACCGCCCCATTAGCCTGACAAGCCTGGTCTGCAAGGCCTTGGAATGTATCATCATGAAACTCATAAACAAAAACATTGGAGATCTCCAAACTCTGGATCCCACACAGTTCGGGTTTGTGAAAGGCAGATCATGTCTCCTAAACCTGATAGACTTCTTTGAAGTGGTCACCAAAGCCATAGATGAGGGTAAGGTGGTTCACACAGCCTATCTAGATCTCACCAAGGTGTGCAACACCATCCCCCACTCTGGAATTATAGATAAACTCACTAAACTAGGTATAAATCCTTATGTCACAATATGGGTTGCCAACTAGCTTACTGACAGAACCCACACTGTGAAAGTGGCAGACTCCAAATTAGACTTCAGACCAGTGACAAGTGGAGTACCACAGGGTTCAATCCTGGGTCCTCTCCTGTTTGGTATTTACTTCTCTGAAGTACAGGCTAACACAGAAGATTTTTGGCTAACTAAATTCGCAGATGACTGCAAACTAGGAGCCATAATCGAAACTCCTAATGATGTCAGCATCCTACAAAAGGGCCTCACTGAGACAGATGCCTGGTGTCAAAGCCATGGTCTCACGCTCAGTGCCATAAAGTGCATTGTCATTCCCTTTGGTAAAAACTCTGTACCCATGAATTACCATGTAGGTGGTAGTCTACTTAACACTGAAAGTATGATAAGAGACCTTGGGACACAGGTGGACAGTAGTCTCTCCTATATAATCACATCGCCACAGTGGTCAGGAAATCCTTCTATGTGGCACACCTCTTCACAAAAGGTTTCTCATCCATAAAAAAAGAGGTAATTGTTCCCCTCTACTCATCACTCATTAGACTCATTATAGAGTACAACGCCCCTTTTGGTAGGTACCTCACAAAACATCTACAACAACTGGAAAGGCCACAAAAATACCTCACAAAGAGGATTACTGGCCTCAAACAGATGCCTTACTCAGACCATTTCAAAAAAACACCAGCTTTACTCCGGCGCATATTGCCTACTCAGAGGCGACCTCTGCCTAACATACAAAGCTATGTCAAGCCCAGAGCTGTTGGACATGCTCCACTTAAAGAAAACACTACCAATAAATCTCATGTCTCCAAACTTGTAATGAAAACCAGACCGGGTTTCCGAAACTGGGAAGGCTTGAGGAACGCCACGAAACAAATCATACAACGCTCGTTTTCTTTTCAACACCAGAAACAAATTTAATACAACACGCCATGAATTTAAAAACAGGTAATTTTCTTAGCGCTTTCACCTGTATACAAGAAACAGGCTACTTCAGAGAATATCCATTACAATTTCTCAAAAGTTTTAAAAGTGCATTTAAACCAGAAAGCGTCATACACACACCTCCCTTTCCATCCAATCATAAGCTATTCAAATCGTGAATGCTTTTAACCCTTTCATGTTCTAAGATTATTTTCAATACTCTACATACTACATAATATATACGCTTTTTAGCTTTTTGATTTTTTAGAAGAAGTTCAGGTAAGGCGCTCCGAAAGAATTTGGGAGCGCAACCAAGC
Organism: Protopterus annectens; assembly: GCF_019279795.1. Classification (NCBI taxonomy): domain Eukaryota; kingdom Metazoa; phylum Chordata; order Ceratodontiformes; family Protopteridae; genus Protopterus; species Protopterus annectens. Next base: position 1,850,737,289 of record NC_056733.1, read on the forward strand.
TACAGCCCAACAAGAACAGTTCAGGGGGAGGGGACAGAGACCATCTGCACGGCAGAGATGGTCACAAAGGAATTACTGATTGCTTCAGATATAGTTACTGAAACAGAAACAATTATACATGACTGTTCCAGTAACCCCTGTGACTTTAATTCTATTGAATATTTGAGTGACATTGTTGATGTTATACCTGCATGTTTTGATATAGACTGTTCTAAGAATTGTTCAGGTTTTTCTGATGATTTATTTGATTTGCATACTACACTTGAGTTTAATGACAAAGAGTATGATATTAATATGAATTCTAGTGACCAACAAATGGATATGATTCAAAATGGTTGCATAATCAAACATGACAACATGTGTATATATAATTTTACCGATTTACAATGGCAGAAAAATCATTTGAGCCTTTTTAAGAAAGGCTTTAAATTTGTTCCCACCTTTAAACAAGAGGTAGCCAAGTTGTTAGTAAATCTTAAATTATACACCAGACAATTAAATCTTAGTCTGTTTTTTTCAAAAAATTCCAGTCCTTGGACAGATAGAAATGTATTGCTTAAAAGGTCAAGTGTTTTTATTCCCCCGATGAATCCCAATATACATCTGTTTGAACAAATATGTGAGTCACAATTCAGGAGATTATTTGCAAAGAAGACCAAATTTGAGGACAATCTGACACAAAGTGAAAGATTTTGTCTTGTTGAATTAACTAACAACAAGAATTATAGGATTATGAAACCAGATAAAGGGGGAGGGGTTGTTTTAATGCTGAATACTGATTACATCAACAGTATGTTAACCTTGTTAAACGATTGCAATACATATACAAGAGTTTCTATAAATGAGGTTAATAGAGCCTATACTAAAATAGACTGGCACTTATTTGAGTGGTTAATTGATGGTAGTCTGGACAAAGTGGAATATGATTATTTAACAGTGGAGTTTCCAGTACTACCATCACTTTTTGGAATTCCAAAAATACATAAAAATACTGGTTACCCTCCATTTAAACTCATAGTGTCGGCTAGAGGCTCTAAAACAGAAGCAATTGCTTCTTTTGTTGATTTTTATAGTAAACAAGCTTTAAGTAGACATTCTCATATTTTGAGAGATTCATGGCATTGTTTGGAAGTAGTTAACAAAGAAGACATGGATGAAGAATTTGTGATGGTGACCATCAATGTGGTTAATTTATTTACAATTATACCACATGAACAAGGATTGGAAATGTTTAACAACAGTTTGGTAAAGTTTAGTAATTTAAAAGGAAGCAAAATTAATTTGATTACAGATCTAGTTGAAATAGTTTTAAATAATAATGTTCTTTCATTTGAAGGTGAACGGTATAAACAAATAAAAGGGGTAGCAATGGGGGCCAAGTGTGCACCAGTATATGCCAATCTTGTTTTGGTGGACTGGGAAACTCAAAAGGTCCTCACCTCTAGGTTTAAAGAAAAAAATAAATTATATTTACGTTTTCTTGATGATATACTGATCTTTTGGAAGGGGTCAGTAGATGAAATCTATGAATTTATTGAATATATAAATAATACAACAGATTTTTAAAGTTCACCTACAAAATACACAATGAGAGTTGTAACTATTTGGATCTGTTATTATTGTATGATAAAGAAAAGAAAACAATGGAATCTAGTTTGTACTGGAAAAAAACATATTCCAATTCCTTTTTACATTTTGGGAGTTGTCATCCTTTCCACCAGAAAAAAGAACATAATTAAGGGCCAAATGGTGAGACTTTCAAGACTAGTGAGTCAAGAAAACTTGTGTGAATTAGAACTCACCAAGTTGGTGGATATGTTGTTAGAGAGAGGATACCCCCATGACATTTTGGAAAAAATCGGTGTGAAATTGTTACAAAAAGAAAAACAACGTTGATACCTATAATGAAGGGTGGTCTTTTAAACACTGGTAAAGTTTCTAATGGGACCATAAAAGTTACTCAGAGAGCCATGATTTTGCCCTATAATTCTTTAGCTGGGCAGATAAAGTCTATTTTGGTGGACACATGGGATAGTGTGTTTAAAAATGATAGTATTAAAATACTGGGTAATAAACCAGTTATTACATATAGTCGTGGGAAAAATTTAAAAGAAATATTAGAGACTCAAAACAGTTTTAATACATATAGGAATTCCAAGATGAGTAAGTGCGGGTCTTGTGGGGTTTGCAAATTTATCAATAATGGACCTTATCTTGTTATCCATAATTTTAGTAGGACACTAAAATGTCCAGGGTTTGTTAATTGTAATACTAAAATGGTGATATACATTGCTACCTGTTTAAGTTGTCCTACTTTTTAAGCAGGAAAAACTATAAGGAAATTAAGGTTGAGAATAAGTGAACACATAAGAGATATCAAAAACAAGAAAAGTTCAAATGCTTTATACTTACACAGTCAAGTTTGTTCTAATTTCAATAAATTTATTTTTTTCGTTATAGATAGGGTGCCACACAATGATAGAGAGGCGATGCCAAGACATTGTTAGAAGTTAAAGAATGTCTGTGGCAACTTAGACTTGACGCCTCCAAGCCACAGGGCATTAATGACTATATTTCTATAGCGAGTATTTTAAAGTTAAAAATCATATTGTATTTGATTGATGGATTTAAAGGTCACAATTTTTATTTATAGACTTTACTCACAGTTTTTATTAATATATATGTAGTTTTAGTATATATTTATATGATATTTGTCAATAAATTTAAATATATATTTTATATATTTTTTTAGGTTATTGTTTTTGGTCTGGTACATTAAGACTTTGTTTTTTTAAGGAAAGAAAGTTGTTTAAATGAAAATTTGGTAGGCTGCTAAGATTGATTGAAAAAGCGTATATATTATGTAGTATGTAGAGTATTGAAAAGAATCTTAGAACATGAAAGGGTTAAAGCATTCACAATTTGAATATCTTATGATTGGATGGAAAGGGAGGTGTGTGTATGACGCTTTCTGGTTTAAATGCACTTTTAAAACTTTTGAGAAATTGTAATGTATATTCTCTGAAGAAGCCTGTTTCTTGTATACAGGTGAAAGCGCTAAGAAAATTACTTGTTTTTAAATTCATGGTGTGTTGTATTAAATTTGTTTCTGGTGTTGAAAAGAAAACGAGCATTGTATGAATTGGTCCAGTTAAAGAAATCCCAATCCCTCCGAGCTACACGCTCTAGGGACCGAAACCTTGTCACCACAATAAACAGAACATACTGGAGGGATAGATTCCTGTCCTGGAGACTTCCCATACTCTGGAACAGAATACCTATCTATGTCAAACAGAGCTCCTCATTAGCACTCTTCAAGAAAAATCTTGATGATTGTATGGGTAATAGGAAATTCACCCCAGGGATCACTTCTGTGGTTCTGCTTGACAGGGGCACAGGAAAATAATTTTCATGGGTGGTGAAAGCCAGGGTACCTTTTTGGCTAGGCTTGTATAGGCCCCAGGGCCGATAGCCTATTACCTACCTATGAACAAAGAACATGAAGCATCAAAACAGATGAAAGTTCCACAGCGTTGTATCAATATACTTTTAATAAAAACAAAGCTTTCAGACAAAAGTCCTTCTTCAATGTTAATAAAATTCTCATCCGGATATCACATCCTTTACAATTAAAAATCCAATAAACACATGACACAGCCTACCTATCATAAATTAGGCTTAATTAAGCCATTAAAAGCAACAATCAATCAGATTCTGCACTGAAAAGTCTTAAAGAAACATGTAACATTCTATACATTCAGTGATTTTAGAATTATTTATTATTACTAAACGGGTTTAACATAAGCACATTTACTTCATTTGCTTACATATATTCTACATAAATAGCCCAGAAAAATATATATTAACGAAATATATATTCATTAATATATATTTCTCTGGACTATTTATTTAATAAATTATTATAAAGTCATTGAATGTATAGAATGTTACATATTTAAGACTTTGCAGTGCAGAATATGATTGATTGTTGCTTTTAATGGCTTAAGTAAGCCTAATTTATGATAGGTAGGCTGTGTCATGTGTTTATTGGATTTTAATTATAAAGGATGTGATATCCGGATGAGAATTTTATTAACACTGAAGAAGGACTTTTGTCTGAGAACATCATCCTATCACCGGTGAGTGTGTACTATCATTTTATGGGTCACCTACACCTTAGGCATGTTAAGGGTTGCCAGTTTGCCATGCACACAGCTGTTAAGCGTAATCATATTACTATATGTTTCATGTTCACTTGTGGTGGGGTTCACTGCAGTGCATCACATTGGTAATCACAGTAGCATATTTGCAGGAGCTGTAACATATTCTCAAGTAGTTTTGTATAGGTGTAACCACTGTGCTATCTTTATTTTCTTTTGGCTTTTCCCAGTTAGAAGTCACCACAGCGGATCACCTGTCCACTCATGATTGGCAGTGGAGGTTTGCAGTGTCGATTTGCCAGCCCAGCACCCAACCTTCCACAGAAGGCACACACACACACACACACACACACACACACACACACACACACACACACACACACACACACACACACACACACACACACACTCACACCTAGGGCCAATTTAGACTGTCCAATCCACCTACAGCATGTCTTTGGGATGTAGGAGGAAAATGGAGCATCCGGAGGAAACCCACACGACCACAGGGAGGACATGCAGACTCCGCACAGAAGGCACCCCAGCCGAGGATCAAACTGGAGAACCGCTTGTTGTGAGGTGGCAATGTTAACCACTGCACCACCATGGCCACCCAGTCACTGTGCTATACATGGGTGCATTACTATTGTGTACACGGGTGCACTGTGTTTTAGGAGAAGGTCCATTACATACTCCGACTTCTCATGTATCTCACAAGTGTATAGTACTAGCAACATTAACTGGACATAGCTGCACTGCATGTTGTTAAGGGCCTGTCCAGAGTGTGTCTTTTGTAGTCTGCTTGTGTGCTGTGCATGGCATCAGTCAGAAGGTGTGGTCTGTATAATGTCTTTGTGGCACATCGTGTGTGTGTGTGTGTGTGTGTGTGTGTGTGTGTGTGTGTGTGTGTGTGTGGATCATCAAACATTATAGAGCAGGAATTAATGTAGTCATGTTGTCTTCCTCTCACAGGTGACCATGGAGGTCGGAGTGTGTCCCCCTCACAAACAGTCAATGTCTCATTGGACACTGATGATGATGGTGGCCATTGTGAGTCAAAGGTGGGGTTGGTGGGGGCTGATCCTGTCCCATTGGTTGAGATCCCACTTCCACCCCATTGAACCTGCACACGGTCAGTATGTTTACACATACCCAGTCCCCAGCCGCCACAGATATTGGCCAGACGGAGGGTGGTGGCATAGAACAGGGTAGTGTGGTGACTATGGCATGTGTGACTGTAGACACTAGCCATAGCCAAATAGCTGGTGAGGTTCCACAAAGGCAGATTGACAGGAGTGCTTGAAGGAGGACTGCTTCCCATCCAGTTCCTGTCAGAGGTGTCACAGCATGTGTTATCCAACCATGTTTTGGTCCATCATGGAGGCATAGGCACATTCTAAATGTTACACCAGACTGATGGTCAGGGTCATGGATGCAAAACTACCTGGCATGCATGACTCCCTCCATGGCATTGGTGATGCCTTACATCATTTTTCTGATGTAGTGGATAGACGGTGGGGGGAGACATTGTCAATCCTTAACTGTGCAATGTCTGTGCTTGAACATGTGGTGGGAGTAGAGCATTGCACACATGGATGTAAGACAGCAATAACAGCTGATATCCCACAGAGCTATGCACACAGGAAGTAGTACCACATCTGGCCTTGGGTATGGTGGTGCCAGTGCCACTTCTGGCAGAACCAGTTCCCATGTTCGTGGCCGTAGATAGTGAACTGTACATTCTGCCATGCACATTCCATGGCTGTCCAACATACCATTGTGTAGGGCTAGCAAATGGCTTGACTGTGTGCATGCACACACTCCCACATCACTGTCACATGCAGGTCACCAACAGATGCACACAGCTCTTCTCCATGGACCAGCTGACCAGCACCCCTCCAGACACACACACATGATGTCAACTGTATGTCACAGCCTAGGCCTTTGCCAACCCCACACCACAGCCTGTGCACATGATGATACCTGTGCCACATCCCTGTTAACCATACCATCGATGCAGGGGCATGCTAATATGTGTCTGATGTACAAGGTGAATATAGTGCAAGTAATGGCAGTTTGTAGTGTAATAGTATTATGTCCTGTAAGGTGCTGTCTGATGCCAATTGTTATGCATATGCATCAAAGTGTATGTACCTTTGTGCCATGATGCTTTATTGCTGTTAGTACTGCTGACTGACTGTTGTCTCACAGACCTTATTCTGTTTCTGTACCAGGTGTCTGTGTGTGTACATTGTGGTGAGCTGCTGCCATTACAGAAGCTCAAGATGGTGGGGTGGCAACATGGACACCTTTTCATTACCAAGGTATGCTTGGAACAGTGTGTGAGGGACAATGGGGTCAGGCAGCGCAACCTTGCATGCATACCCATTGATACAGCAAGCTTGTCCTGATACATGTCACCTGCGTGTTCTTTATGATCACAGGTTTATAGTTACAGAGGAGGTTACTAGAGTATTGGACTTGGGTTCCTTACTTCACCCCAAACACAATCATCGATCAGCACTTGTTAGCCATGTCTTTGCTGGACACAGGTTGGACCCCTGGGACAGATGTTTGTTTTTTTTTCCCTATCCACTCAACCTTGAAGCAGTTGATGAGCATCTGCATGGTACTGTGTTTGGCAAGGTTGGGGAGTGCATTTGTGAGACAGGGCTGCCTCTGGTTGATAAACCTGTCTGTCCATCAAGTTTTTGTGCTGTGTCATATGTGATTCAGGCCTGTCATGTCGGTGTTACACACAGAGTTATACTGTCATGTATGGGGCAGCTGTTTAAGGTCTGAGCACAACATTGCCATCTAGGTATGCCGCAGACACCTGTGGACAACCTGACCAATAACCACTGGGGAAGTACTGATTAGAGGCTGTCTGTGTGGAACAGGTGTTGGGGGCCATGGATGACCTTTGTGAGTGTTAACATTGCATTTATAGTTTCTGCAGCTGTCTGTATAGGTGCATAGCAGACCAGTCATGCTGCTAATATATTGTACTGACTGAGGACTATTCAGAGGTAATGTCCATCTTTAGTCTGGATGCAGTTTCTTTACCAATGTGGAGACAAATACAAGCTTTTTCTGACCACTGCCACTACTTGTCTGAATGCAACATTGTTAGCATGCTGATTACCCAGGTCTGTCATCACAGTCTTTGTGTTTATGGGGTTGCTGCTGATGTGGGAAATAGTGTGGCTATGTCCTTGCCATATGGTATGCTAATGCTGTTCTCGGTATTCAACTGGAGGCCAGGACCTTGACACTATTCCATACTCACTGTATGGCCCATTGAAGTGTGTTAACAGCAGTTTGTGGCTCAATGGCAGTCTGAACACTCCTTACAGTTGGCACAGGCGTAGGCAGTAGATACATATGTGTGTGGTGGCAGTGGTTCATTGGGGGCAGTAGGTAGTCACAGGGCCTTCACATGTCTACATATTGCACACACATAGGTGGCAGATTGTGCTTGCCACCTTACTAAATGTGGACTGTGGGACACATCTTGTAATACCTTGACAGCTGGGAGGACATACCATACCCACGACAAGTGCAACACACAGGATTTCCTTTGGTTTGCTAATATGACACCTTCTTTGTGTGACATTGCCTTAGCTTATGTTATCTGTCATAACATTAAAGTTAACATTACTCTTACGGGCCTTCGTACTGATCGGCTACCAGCTCGGGGTTATACTGAAGATGAGAGTGATTTATTAGCTGAATGGAGGCAAGCCTCACTGCAATGCACACTCGCTTGGATACATGTTCTGGTCCAAAGGAATACCCAAAAGTTGGCAAAACTGCAGGGGGAGATTGTGGGGTTGCAGAATTCTCTTGTCAGTGAGATTTCCCCTAGCAGATATGATGATTTTTGCTGAAGTTAAAACAAATGTGCAAAAGGTAGAGACTAATGTAATTGAATGTAAAAAGAACAACCTTTTTCGTGATGTTAATGATTTTGAGAACAACTTAGTCTATACCTATGTGCGTAGGTGATGTAATAACAGTGCAAGGAAGAGCAAACAGAGTTTTCCAGTTGCTCATGATTCATCGGGGTCTTCTGGCGAGCAGAGTTTCAGTAGGAAGAGTGTTTCCTTTGAGAACATTACTTCAACTGATTCTGCACATTCAAAAAACAGTATGGGGGTACAACAATCTGTCGAGCAATTACAAGGTCGACCGAAGAGGCAGCGCGGGAAGAACAACAAGTGAAAAATGAAGCCTATATCCCTGATCCCGTCGTGAGCTTTGACCATTTGAACATAGAGTTTGTGTTTGGACATAATGTGAATAATGCTGTTAACGACGTTAATAGCAGTGCTGGCAATGATTTTGCTGTTTATGATCAAAGGGAAAATAGCATTTTGAAAAGTATTAATTTATCCAGCACTGTTATTTCTAATGACGTTGAAAACGTATTGTTAAAGGGAGCAAAATTTGTTCCCACTAGAATTCCATCATTAGCAGATATTATACTGGACATTAAAAAATTCTGTCGCAAGTTACATTTAAGGGTATTTTTTCAAACTAAACAAAATGTTGTGAGTTATAATGTACAAGATGTTGGATTAAATACAAGTGACAGTTTTTCTGATGATGATGATGATGATGATTTGATGAATCTAAGTATTTATGATGGTGTTGTGTTTCAAGAATGCATGGAACTGGGTGATGGGATTATGGGTGCTTGTGAAGACCACGTAGTTGAAAATGAACTTTTTGTTACAGGTTATGGACATGTAGATATACCCAAGCTGATTTCTAATAGTATGTTTATGTCACCCAGAACTAGCAGTGCCATTAATATTTTTGAAAAATTGGTATGTAGTAAAGTTGAGAAGCATTATGGTAGATTTGTTAAGAATTTTAAATCATATAGTCTTAGCAAATCAGAATGGCAGGCAATACAGGTATTAAGGTCTAATTTGGATAAGGTTGTAATCAAGGTTGCTGACAAAGGAGGTAATTGGGTCATAATGAATGTAAGTCAATATGATGAGATGGTATCAGAGTTATTATTAGAGGAAGGATATTATATTAAGTTGGAACACAATCCCATCCAGAGATTTGTTATTGAACTTAAGGACATTTTGGAATGTGGGGAAAGACTTGGTTTTTTGAAGCACAAGGATGTTAAAAAATGAATTGATGAAAATCTTAGACATCTTTTTTTATATGCATTGCCAAAGGTTCATAAAAATTTAGTCAAACCCCCTGATCATACAGTTATCTCTGGTAAAGGGTCTTTTTTGGAAAATGTTGATTTTTTTTTAGATTTCCATCTTAAAAAACACTTAATAAATATATCTTCTCATGTTAAAAATACCCAAGAAATATGTCAGGAGCTGTTAAATTTTGAATGGAAGGATGATTATTTTTGGGGAATGGCAGATGTTAAGGCCTTATATATTAATATTGACAAAGATGATGGCTGTTGGCAGAAGGCTGGAGGAGGGTCCACGTACAGGATTTCTTTTGACTGGTTTGGAATTTTGTTTGACTCACAATTATTTTTGGTGGAAAAATGACTTTTTTTTTCAAAAGAGGGGTACGGCAATGGGGGCATACTTTGCCCCCTCTTATGCCATTATTTATATGGGGGATTTTGAAAATCAGTTCATGATGTTAGATGATTATTTTGTAAATAATGTAGTTTACTATAGCAGGTACAGATGATTTACTTCTTGTTTGTAAAGGAAATGAAAATAGGTTTTTGGACTTCATGCAAAGTCTCAGTAATAATCTGCATGGCTTAAAATTCACTTGGGATACTGATAGATCCAGTGTCACATTTTTGGATGTGGTACTTTATGTAGATAAGAATAGCATCCAGTTTAAACCACATAGAAAATCAACTGCTGTTAACAATTTTCTATATGCTACTAGCATGCACCCCCCCTCCCCCACGTTTGATACAGTCCCTGCCCTATGGAGAATTTAAGAGAATTCTCAGTAATACCTCTGATGTTACGTTGTATGAAAATAATTTAAATGAGGTACATGATAGGTTGTCTGTCAGAGGGTATAAGGAAGGATTGTTGTCAAAAGCTAGAAACAGGGTATTGGGTAATGTGGAGGGGCATGCTAGGGGAACTGTCATTCCTAGGAGGGATGCTTTGTATAATGAAACTGGTTGAGGAAGTGAAAAAGAAAAACTATTCTTTGTTACCAGATATACTGATTTTTTGGCCTTTTTGGAGATGGCAGTTAGACAAGCATGGGAAATAGTTTGTGAGGACAACTCCATAGGAGCTTTATTTCCTAAACATATTGTTTTTCTCCTATGGGAGGTATGGTAACCTTAAAGAAATATTGAACAAGATATCCACGGGTCCAGTAGGTCAGAGTAGATTGGATAATCGAGTAGGTACCAATTGTTGTGGACACTGTTCAATATGTAATCGGGTAAGAAACTTACATGGATGTAGAATTAATGGGAAGTTGTATAGGGCTTGTGAATTCTATGATTGTAACAGCTGTGGTATTATTTACATTCTGGGATGTAACTGTCACCCATTTCATTGGTACATTGGTCAAACTACGAGGAGGGTCAGGGTTAGGATTTTAGAGCACCTAGGGGATGTTAGAAGAAAGAGAGATGAAAGTCCAGTAGCAATGCACTTTTTGTCTAAGGATCAGGGTAAGGATGAGAGTTTATTTTTTAATGTTCTGGCATGACCCAATGGCATGAGAGGCAACTTTAGGACTGAGTTATCTAGACTTGAGAGTAGATTAATTATTAACTATCACACTTTGCATCCAAATGGAATGAATATGGAAAATAATTTGATTTTATAGTTCATAGGTTAGTATCATATAGTAAGGATGGTTGCTGAATTGCATATATACATAAATGAATTTCTGCATTTTAGATGTATTTTGATTATTTGTGCATATATATATGTATATTTGAAAAGTGTTTTTGCACATGAAATGTTTCTGATATAAAATGTTCAAGTAGGGTAAGGTTACCCTACTAGATGCACATAAAATGATATATAGTGTATAGTAAAGTTGATTTTTGTATTAAATTAAATTAAATTACATTTTTATCATATGTAGAATTGCTCTATATGATAAATTTGATGCTTATGAATTACATATATATTTTTTATATATCATTCAGAATGATGCAGTGTGTTATGTATAGTTTATAAAAATATCTTAAAAAGTTTAAAAAAGTTCAAAAGTTGATGATTTTTTGACTAAGTGATTAATTAATTAATTGGAATATTGATAATTTAATTGATGTAATTTATGCTGGTGGTGGTGCATACATTTATAAGCACAAGAGTTGTGTTTAGAATTGTTCCATTAGAAGGCAAGACGCTGAGGTACCAGAATGTTTTGTATTAACAAATACTTGTTCTTGAAGTGGTGTTCCTGTGGGATTCTTGTTCCTGAATTGGTTGTGGCTTATATGTTTATGGAGAACTGTTTATGAAGGTGTTTCTTGAATAGCATTTCTGATGTGCAATAACTGCTCAATGCAATTAGTAGACAAATTTATGAAATGTTTGTTGTCCTACACTCTGGGGGCCACTGTATTGTTTGAGTTATTGTCAGAGGTCACACATTGCCAAACATGGTCTGCAACCTGCAGGGTGGTAAAGATGGTGGTCATACCTTTCACCTCTACATATTTCTGCATAATGTCCTGATGATTGCCACATATTTTATTTCCATTTGTCATAACATTGATGGAAAATTCTGAAAGACTAATGTTAGAGATATGACAGATATTGTCATGTCACAACTTATACCCTTTGGAAATTGCATTCAAATGCACAGCCTGTTCTGGTATCTACTTCCCATGCTTGTCACAGCAATATATGAAGATTATGCTCAATGTTTGGTCTTTGCCCCACTTTTCTGTATGTCTTTCTGTGAGGGGTTGAGAGGTATGTGGTGGCCATAACACAGTTACACTGCTGCAAGGGAATATACATACATACACACACACACACACACACACACACACACACACACACACACACACACACACACACACACACACACACACACACACACACACACACATTCATAACCTGCCCTTGTTGAGAGTAGAATCTCTACCTGTCTAGCTTTACATACAATAGTGCTATATACATAACATAAGCACCACAGAGCTACTATAGTTTTGCAATGTCTGCCACTACTATTCAGGTGGGTGACATTTTCAGGTGCTGTTCGGATTGCCACTAGAGGGTTAACAGGCCCTTAACATGGTAGAGCCATGTCAAACACACACACACACACACACACACACACACACACACACACACACACACACACACACACACACACACACACACACACACACACTGCTGCATGAGGAAATGCATTGAAACATACATGCACACAGCGTTGCCACTTTTCAGATTAGAACATCTACCTATCTAGTTATGTACACTACAGACTGACATGACTATTGCATGTACCACAGTGCCTTTGTGTTAGAAAATGTGTAACTGTGCTTCTAAGGTGGATGAAATCTATAGGGGCCCCAAGTAGGTTGGCAATGGGGGAGTTAACAGGGTGGAATAGGCACACAAAATTGTATAACGATCACACACACACAGGCAACACAGCTACAGGGGATAGTGATGCAGACGCACATACACTCACGCTGTTGGCAGATTAGAACACCTACCTATCTACTTGTATGTACTATACTGTACAGGCCCTTTAAAGTAATACCACAGGGAGTGGGTCAACAGGCCTTAATATGGTATAACCAATACACACAGGGGATATGCTTCTCACACAAACACATATACGGCTAGCTGTATTGAAATTCAAATCCCTACCTACCTAGTTATATGTACTCTAGTGCAGCCACAGAGCTTATGTACCTAGATGGTGTCCAACAGTGGATCTAAGTTGGATGACATGAACAGGCCCTGTAAAGTAATGCAATGGGGGAGTCAACAGGGTGGAACAGGCCTCAAATCGGAATAACCAACACACACACAGGGAATATGCTTCTCACACACATACAGTATCCCAATTGGCAGTATTGAGATTGGAACACCTACCTATCTGGTTGTCTGTACTATAGTGCTACATCCTTATTGTGTGCACCACAGAGATGATATACCTACAAGCTGTCCAACAGTGCATCTAAGGTAAATGATATCAGCAGACCTGGTAAACTAGGGCAATGGGGGGTTTACTAGGTGGAAACGGCCTCAAAATACTTTATCTTGCAAAACACACACACGGAGTTGCCAGTGCTGAGATTAGAACCCCTACTTAATTTAGTTGCATGTATTACAGTGCTATGTACTTATCGCATGAGCCACAGAGTTTATATTGCTGAAGAGTGTCCAAAGGTGCTTCTAAGTTGAATTACATCAGTAAGCCTTGTAAAGTAAGGCAATGGGGGTTTACTGGGTAGAAAAGGCCTCAAAATGCTTAAGCCTACAAACACACACACACACACGGCAGGTGACATAAGATTACATCCCCTACCTCACTACTATTACACAATAGAGCTCACCTTCATACTGGCATATGCCACTGGTTACAACTGGTGTGCAAATGGCTGCAGCAGGACATCACTACATGCCTTTCAGAATTTCTCTCTCTGTATGCCTCTCTCTCTCTCTTTCTCTCTGTCTTTCTCTATCAGTCTCTGTCTGTCTCTCTCACCTTCTGTCTCTGCCTGTCTATTATTGATATATTTGTATATATATGTCTATCACACTCAACAGATGCAGATATATCACATATGTGCCACCTACAGATAGATGAAGGTAATCCTGCATGGTGGTGGTGGGAAGAGACAGTTAAGGTATACATAGCTGTCTGTATGTAAAGACATATATATAGACAACACAGTTGTATAGTCAGATGTGGGTTTAGATATGGGCTGGGCTGTAATTCTCTAAGTGTAGGAGCATGCCCAGTATGACCTTCAATAGTAAGAGTGGGACTCTATTCCAGAGCTAGCTGTACTCCGGTCCAGGAGTTTGTGTGCTACAGATGATTGGCTGATGAACCTGTGTAAGCAGACCAGGACCTCAGTGATATACTGGCTGAGGGATTTCCTAGCTGTGTGCTTTCCTTATTAACTGTGTCATATCCTGGTGTGGGTACAGTGTGCATTAGACTGAGCAGAGTTTTCCATAATATTTGTGGTATATTCTACATAGCACTGTGATTTCCTGGTATGTCAGTGGCAGAGCAGTATAGAATAGTGTGATGAACCGCTGTCAGACATTTGTTTACTGACTCCATACACTGCAGGGAACCTATGTTACTGCACAAATTGTTCAAGTGTGCACATTCTCCGTTTGTGTGGCTAATGGTTCCCCTTCCCCTAATATGTGTCTCTTTATCCTTCTGTAGTCCAGTCACAGGCTTTGTCCGCAGTTGCTACTGTTATGTATTTGTAATTATGGTGTGAGTGGGGTAGAAGTTGTAACATCACACACAGGGTTACGGATGTCACACCTCTGACTGTACCTGTTTAGCAGGTTGTCCATCCTTGCAACCCTACATCTGCTGTGGTCCTCAGACAGTTTGTGTTGCAATGTTATTATAATGCTACATGTTAGCCATAGCTGTCAAACTCTTACAGACTGACATCTGAACAAGCCCATATACAACAGTCAGACACAGACCCAGATATGGGGACAGTTGGTAGAATGGTTTTGTATTAGCTTGCATTTTTTATGGGTATGACATCTGCTTTTCAACTGTCTGTCACTGATGTTTTCACATTGACCTTTATTGTTTTGCAAATAGTTTGGCAGGCAAATGCATTCACTCTGGAATAAAATCCCAGTCCAGGTTAGGCAGAAACCAATGTTATAAAAAACAGAACAGATATATGAAGCATACATGTGGACCTTCTGTGACACCCAATCATTCCAGTGGTATGGATGGTGCCCACTGACTTGTTGCCAGTACTGACACAGTAACATGGCAGCCATTTATATCCTTGTACTATACTGACTTGTCACAACCTGCTGTTATACTAGGCACTGTGCAGGTTACTCTGAGATATGTACTGTCCATATATGTGGCCCCCTGCTCTCCATTGTCCAGCTTTCCCACAGTAACAAATATTGACTTCTGAACAGTGTGTACAACTGCTACCATAGGTGTAGCTGACAAGCTAACTAGTGGGCACAGCCAGTCTCAAACCATGGATGCTGTCAACTACAGTATTGTACTTAGACCACTAAGCCACAACAGCCAACAGTAAGTGCTGTCTACTTACTGACAGTATTAACCACGCTCATACTTAACACATTGACCCCTGCATATTGTGGAAATGGAACAAGGATTGGGGCAGCCGTGGGAATGTGTGGTCTGCTGCTATTACCTTACAAACATAAATGTTACTGCAGTTCTATTGGAACACGGGTGTATTGGGGGGAATACCTCTCAACTGTACACATTTTCATAGACTGTCCAGATGTTTTACTCATATTTTAGGTTCACTTATCATAGTATTGTGGTTGTCTTGAAAAATACTGGCATATCATTAAAGACCGAAGTTAGAAAGTAATGACAGATATTTGAGTCTCTGACTTCTTAACCTTCAGAGACTTAATGCAACTGCAAGATCTGTTCTAATATCACTGTCTAAATTCATAAGAGGAATATTTCATAACTGTCCCTATTTGTGGGCCTTTGTCACACATTTCTTTATGGCTTTGTACAGATGACTTGCTGTGAGAGGCTGAGAGGTGTGTATGGGACTCCAACATTGACATTCATGCATGTGATCTATGACCCCACTGTTTCTTAGTCCCCCACATATTTTTGCCACCTTGGGGACTACTGCATATTCTGGGGCAACCAGTATTTGGCAGACATTTCCTGTTGTCCCACATAGCTGTCAGTTGTCTTCTGCTATCCCGGTAGCCCACCCCATTCCCTTGCATACATGCAGCAATTCCATAGATATGCTACCACAGTCTACTACTCCATTCATTTGTTGTTAAAAAGAGTGACTTACCTTGCACCTGTAGCAGTTGTGATGACAATGCTTCAGGACTGACTCTATCGGATGTATGCAGCACACAGCCTGTAGATGGTAAGATACAGGTAACATGATGTGTGTGGCATCATTTTTACTCTATGTGCGAGTTGGAGTGAGGTGTCAGTCCCAGGGTCCCTAGAGGGACAGTGTATTTGCTATGCGTTGCCTCTTTGCCAATGCCAGGGCCTACTGAGCATGCCTACGTCTGCCTACAGGGACAGTTTCAGGGGATCCACCTCCAAGTCCCCCTCTGCCTTTGGGGACCTTGGCAATGTTGGGGGACTTTGTGTCCCTTCACTGTGATGTTCCTGCCACAGCCATTTCCACAGGAATATATTGTGTAGCATGGCAGATACTATGAACATGTGTGCACATGTGGCTAGAGAGTACTGCAGGGCTGTACCAGATCTGTTAAGGCAGTGGAACTGTGACTTGAGCAGCCCAAACACATGCTCTATGATGTTCCTAGTTTGTGTGTGTGCCTCATTATGGCATTCTTCAGTGGATGTGTGTGCATTTCTGATGGGTGTCATCATCCACAGTTCCAGTGCATAGCCCGCATCCCCCACAAGATGGGCAAATGGGATGTCCCCCCGGCAAATGACTGGAACAACTATGATGCGTGCCATATGTTGGAGCCGTGATAACTGCCAGGACTGCCAGCACACACTGATGATAATGCCTTGGGCATTGCACATGACCTGGCAGTTGATGGAGTGATACCTCTTGCAGTTGACGTAGACTCTGCCCTCCTCACAGACTGATGCTTTGATGTGCAAATGAGTGCAGTCTATGGCACCCAGTATCTCTGCTTAGTGTGCTACATGGTGAAAGAGATGCATATTGCTGGTCATCTCCTCAAGGGTTTTGGAGAAATAAATGTGCTCACTGGCATGTGTTAGCATGACATCCTGGAACTGGTGGAGTACCCTGGATGCAGATGCCTGTTAGATCCCCATGATGTCCCCAGTAGATCTTTGGAAAATACCTGTAGTTAGTATTCTTAAGGCTACACATACCTTTGTTTCCACTGGGATGGGTTCCCCTCTGTTGGATCTGGGTCTGAGGTGAGTGCAGCAATGCTCGGTGAGTTGCTGTAATATATTCCTGTCCACCCTTCTATCTGCAGCTCATGTAGCTCCTGAAAGGTTATCCTGGGCCTGAACACTCTTTTCCTCCTCAGTCTGGGCCTATTGTCAGCATCATCATCATTGTCACTGACCCCAGCCTGTAGCACATAGAGATGTAGCAAAGCATCAGCAGCCCCTATCATTTTGTCAGTTAAAATTCCTAAACATGTACTCCAATGGTGCAGAGTATGTGGGAAAAAATCAGATTGAAAGGTATATGCATACTTTATACTAGTGTGCTGCAGATGCATCCTGTGTGATTGGCTGATTATGATCCATTTCAGCTGCAGGGCTTTTCATTGAGGGGTTTCAATGGGCTAGTCAGTTAGATTTGATTAGCTTTTCCAAGCTATTTCCCTTTTTTCTTCTCCCCTGTGCAAACCTGCTGAGCTAGTGTAAACATTGCTTGGAAGAAAGCGGCCTCCCCTGGACACGAGGAAACTTAGCTTTTCTTTAACTAGTTAAAACATGCGCTGTGGGGCTAAGCAGAGCTTAGCAACTGCATACAACCCCCCCCCCCCCACTTAGCTATGCTTAGCTGAGCATAAACCAGCACCACTAAGCTCCAATCGGATTAAAGATGTGACACCCCCCTTTTGATCTTAGGTATCTGTTCTGCCTAGACTAGCAGAGTTGTAGCCCTACCACAGTTAGTACCAACAGAAACGGTGGCTGTTTTTGCTATTCAGTGAACCTGGCTCATTTACATACATCTAATTGTGTATACCCTAGATACAGCACTACCACCAAGCCCTATCTCCTTAGTTACCACTATAACCTACTATAGCATGACTCTTATGCCGGCCATTGTAATGTAATTACTGTGCCTACCTTCATTCTAATATTTTACACATATTAAATTTATTTTTTTGCAAAAATGGCATGTTTGCATGCCACTGCAAGCTGCTTAAACATGGCATATGTATTAAAAAATGTTTTAATTTTTCATTAATTGCATTACTTTTAAATGTCAATGGCCATAGTTTGGCCATTTGCATATCTGCTGCACCTAATACATGCTTTTATTTGGCCTGTAACAGCCCCTGTTTTATTTCTGCATTCCAGTACACGGTTACTAACCACACACATTTTTCCTGCAGACACGGCAGCTACATGGATGCCTTTCTGCTTTCTGGATCACAAAATCACCTCATCTGCATGTTTTTTATCAGAAGATGAGGTGATTTGCATTCCACATACACCTCCGTGTCCGAACCGTGTTGGGATGTTCGTGCATGCCCCGACCCTTGTTTCCTGGATTGCTCGGAAGACATGTTCCATATTCAAGCCTTACCACTATTCCTACATGGGAATTGGCTCCATGAAAGGTTTATTTAATCACCCCCCCCATGTCTAAAGGAGCCATGCAAATGCTTCAACCGCATCCAAAAATACAAACATTATGAGAATACTAGACCCAGTCAATAAATATACCAGCCAGCAGCAGATGCCTTCTACAAATAGCTGACATAAGACTTTTGTATACCTTTCAGATATAGTCTGTGTTCTTAATAGTTAGAATAGATATGAGTTATAAGAGATATGACCAGTCATTGAAACCTCTACAATGTCAGCATCCTGCAAGAAGGACTTACACAGACTGGTGTCAAAGTCACGGTCTTAAACATAATGCAAAAAATGCATTATCATCCCCTTTGGCAAGGGTAGTGTTACTGCAAATTGCCACATCAAAAGCAATACCCTAAGCACACATTTAGTGGTGAGAGATCTGGCCACACAGGTCAACAGCAACCTTAACTTTGATCACCATGTCTCCACAGTGGTAAGAATGGCATTATATAATGCTCATCTCATAAGTAAGGGCATTGCCTCCAGAGAAAAGAGATTATAACCCCCTGTACTTTTCCCTCATCAGGCCAATAATAGAGTACAGTGCTCCGTTTGGTATGTTCCTTTCCAAACACCTGCAACAATTGGAGAGGACACAAAGGTTCCTTAGAAATAAAATTCAGGATCTTCAAGACCTGTCTTATGTGTACAGATTGAACTTATTGTCATTTTACTCTATGTCATACAGACTGCTCAGAGGAGACCTATGCCTTGCATATAGAGCAATCTCTAACCCAGCTTTAATGGAAATGCTGCATATTCACAAGTCAAATGGCACACAGGTCACTCACTCAAAGGACCTTAACCTGGTATATGCACAGTTTACTCACCCATAGGACCTTAACCTGGTATGTGACCTTAAGAAAACTTGCTGGAAGGACAGCTTTATCTCACAGAAGTTGCTCCTCCTTGGAACAAGCTTCCTATTCATGTTAAACAAAGCCCCTCATTGTCCCTATTTAAGCATAATTTAGATGATTGGATGGGTAACTGAAAATTCACCCCAGGGGTTCCACCTGTGCCCCTCTTAAACATGGGAATAAGTGCTGATTTTAGTGTCTGTTTGTACCAGACACCCTTGGGAACACAGGTTGAACTTGGCTAGGTTTGTAAGGGCCCTGGGGCCGTTAGTCTAGTAACCTCCTATGATCCTAGGATCACAGAAAGCAAAATAATAGCACTCATTTGCACAGAAAATATGAGAAAAATATTGTGATGTATCATGATACAGTGGACTCCCTAACTGGAATAAGTCCTACCAAAATGTCAAAGTTTAGAATGTTGACTTTATTTGAAGGGCCCCCACCCTGAGAAAGCATCATCCTCCAAACTGGCAGCACCAGACTCATCACACGATGAGATCAAAATATGGCAGAAAAATTAGACCACCTGGGAGTTATTCTCCACCCAGGGAGGAGATATTTATCGATCTGGACTCTGGAATTAAAAATATTTTATTACTTTTTAGCAAAAAAAGCAGCAAGATAGGTTTCTTTTTAATAGCAGTTAATATAGCACAGGAAAGTTGTTTCATATTCATATTATACCAGGGGTTGTTACATATGATTTTACACATAGTTGCTTTTCTTTCATAACATCTTTGAGAGGAGAAATGCAATATAAATTAATTGAGAAAATGTCTCTTTAAGAATCTCAGTACTGCTGAAAGTGGGCCTTTCTAAAAATTGTTCTCATGTTAGCCTGAACTGAAATAATTCTTACCGCAGATCTACCTCTTTATTTTGTATCGTCTTAAGCATATATACTCTTCCCAGCTTCTGTGTTATTACCAATTTAATTTTCATGTTCATTCTGTTTATGTACTCTGTTGTTAATGGTGTGGGAATATCTCAAAGTGGTCCATTTTGTTTAATCAGTCATCCTACCTGTATGAGAACCAAACCAATTAAACATGTGACTAAGTATCTAACTAACTAAATTAAAACAAAATAAAAACAAATCTGAACAGAGAACGTGTCAGCCATCTTACATTGCTTCCTGTTGTCTTAGACAGTTATTAGCAGACATGTACTAAATGGTACTTTTCCATTATCTGGGCAACAGTCCTAAGGCGCTACTCTTCTTGACGATTCATCTTCTTTTCTTTTTAACGTTGTATATTTGACGTGATACAGATCATCTTGCAGTTACTGGTTGCTTTACAAAAGTGCAAGTGTATGTAAGATAGCTTTATAAAAATGGACCTATTGTGTTATATGCTGTACTATACAGTTTGTTTTACACCATGACATGTGCAACGTGGGTGTTTTAACATCCACTTGGACTTTTCTAAAGCAACCAGTAAGTGCAAGTGGATGTATTTCACGTCAAATATGCAATGTTAAACAGAAAAAGAGGAGAAATCATCCTGAAGAGTAGCACGTTAGGACTGTTGCCTGGAAAATGGAAAAGCAAGGTGACATCTGACTGCAAGTTAATTAAGTTTTATAACCCAACCAAGAATGTAGTGAGGCCTGAATCAAGAATCAGTAAGGGTGTCAGATTTACACACAGCTGTATTCGGGGAGCTTGGCTGTTTCTATCAATGGGTTTTTTTACTTGTACTTTTCTCTGCTGACTTGTGCATTCATACAGGTCTTACTGCATGTACTTAAGGAGTACCTGGTACTGGTTACAAAAAGACCAACAGCAGCCAAGTGCACTATAACATTTTGGACACGATAGCCCACTCAACCTGCTTTCACATTCTCCGTTTCCTCACCTTGTTGTATTGTGGAATCCTGTCAGGACAATGTAAGAAACCTGTCACCTTTGGGTGCTGTTTGTTTTGAATGGGTTTGATTGGGGAGAGTAAAACAACAGTCCAGCCACCGGCAAGTGAGACTGCCCTAAGAAATGGGCATTTAGAATGGTGGTTTTTGGCTGCATTGACATGGAATTACCATATCTTCAGCAAGAGTAGCACATTAGGACTGTTGCCCAGATAACAGAAAAGTACCTACTAAATTTATAAATTACTCTTTATAGCCTCATTCTGTGAAAGTGAAAACACAAGAATGTTTCAGTAAAAAGGCTATAGTTACTAGAAAAAAATTACCCTCACTCTATGCTGTCAGAAGTGATCTCTGATGCGCCAAAGTTTCCGCCTGCTACACATGCTTTTTGTTTTGCATCTGATATAGGAATATTGCTGAAAATAAGACATCTGTTTTAGGCCTCATTTATGATTATGTAATGCAAAAAGTCAAATATTTATCATATTTCATTATCATTACTATCAAGTTTCACTCTGCATTTTATTGGTTCAGAATTACTTTTATAGAGAATGCAGATTGCCTTGGTTAATAATAATGACAAAGGGAATTTTTATTACTCATTACAAAAGTTATTTATAGAATTTCCTATTCACTAACACATTAGATATGTTTTCCTGATGTTCATTTAACATTTATTTCCCTATTCCTACAAGTGCTCGTTGTTTATTCATTTAAAATGTATTTCCATATTCCTTCAAGTACTCATTGTTTCAGTTTATGCTTGGTGAGTTTCTGTTAGAGGATAATATAGGATCACAGTGCAAAAAATTACAGGCAAAAATTAAATTAGGTTTTGATTTAGTTATATTGTCATTGTAAACACACAAAAAAATCACTGCAGACCCTATATTTTGACAATTAATACAGTATTATGTTACAATCACACACACCCCTAAATTAAATGCTATGAATCGCAGTGATGATCTCTTTCAGAAATAAGACTATTTTATATATCAGATCTATTAATCTGCACTGACTTTATTTTCAAAGGCAAATACTAGGCTAGCAGTCCTTAGATTATTATATGCCTAGTCAATAACCACAGGTCAGCATCAAACACCTTAAATGCTGCGCTGCATCCTCAGGGGACAGACTTAAGAATCAACACTATATATACATAAATATATATATATATATATATATATATATATATATATATATATATATATATATATATAGATCTAGGACTACTAAATGGAAGTTCAATACTCCGAATCCACAATACCCGAACATACTTTAACAAAATCGTTAAAGTCCGTTCAAAAAAAAAAAAAAAAAACACTAAATCTTCTTTTATGCAGGGGGACAAGCCCCCCTGTGCTCCCCACACCACCCCTACTTTTATATTCTCACTCTGAGGTCGCACTACAGTGGGGAAAAGGGAGTTCTCCCTTAACTGCACCATAGTGCGACTGGCACAACCAGCATACATAACTGAAAGTGCTGCTTCGGTGAACAGCACTTTCGGTTATGTATGTTCGGTGATTTCTGCTTTGGCAGAAAGTGCCGTCAGGGATCTGTACAGACCACATATATATATATATATATATATATATATATATATATATATATATATATATATATATATATATATATTTATATGTATGTGTATATATATATATATATATATATATATATATATATATATATATATATATATAGGTTTATTATTATAATGTTGGCATGCACATCATTGAAACAACTTCCAAGAACTCCGAACTGCGACTCCTCAAAATCGTGAAAGCCGAAATTCCAAATCACAAAATCTTGCCCCCTTTTTGTGCCATGGTAGCACTTGTTTCAGGTAAGGAGCAGTCAGAAAAGTCGACTTTCACTGTTTTGTTCAACTTTCTGATGTGTCAGTGGTATGGAATTCGTGGAAACGGTTTGACTATGTTCTTGTTCAGGGATGTGCATGCCGACGTTATGATGGTTAACCATAGATATATATATATATATATATATATATATATATATATATATATAAACTTTTGTCATCATGGTGTTGATTGGCTGGCAAACTGACTATGAGGGGAATTCAATAAAGCCTACAAAGAGTGATTTCCTGTGTAGGCATAGTGGCATGGCCCCAACATGGAAACTGGCCAGCGAGCGATCCAATAATGAGAGTAGAGGGGCGTGCGCAAGCATGTGGACACAGAAGTGTCTGTGGAATGCAAATCACTTTGTAAGCCATGAAATCTATGCAAATGAGGGTGAGTTGCGGTCCAGTAAGCAGAAAGGCACAAGTGTAGGTGCTGTGTTGGTGTCAGAAATGAACACAGAAAAAAAATGTGTACCGAAATGTAAATTTTAAACAGGGGTGGTAAAAGCCCAAAAAGAAGGTTGGATCCTGCACTGTAGGCATGCAGATGGCCAAGACTATGGCCAGTGAGTCCAAAAAGCAATGCACATGAATAAAAGCTATTCATTTTTTTAAATACATATATTACGTTTGCACAGCATGCAACAGCGCGCAAACATGCCGTTGTGGGAAAAAAATTATTAAAATGTTGAAAAAACGGAAATAAGAGATTTGCAAAAATAATGCATAATAGTGCCCTGCATGCAGAGTATACAATGGTAGGTTACAGTAGTTGCTAAGGAGGCAGGTCCTGGAGTAGTGAATTATCCAGTGTATATTCAAGTAGGTTTTGGGAAATTAACTGGGGTTACTGAATAGCAAAAAGAGCCACTGTGTCCACAGATGCAACCCATGCTAGGGCTAGAACCATGTAGGTAGTAGTAGAACAGGTAGCTGACATCAAAAGGGGATGTGTCACTCTATGTTTAAGTGGACTGGAGCTCAGCATCACCTGTTTGTACTCAGCTAAGCACAGCTAAGCAGGTGGGGAGTGTCCAATGCTGCTGAGCTGTGTTTAGTCCCACGCACATGTTTTAGCTGGTTTAAGAAAACCTGAGTGTGCCCGTGCATGAGGGAGTGTCCAAACTGCTGAGAATTGTTTATCCTAGTGCCTTGGGTTATTAGCGCCACACAGCAGTGCTTAGCAGTGAAAGAATTAAATAAAACATTTTAAAAAAAGGAAATAGCAAGGGGAAGTCAGTCGAGTAGAAATGACTAATAAGCCCCATTCAAACCCCCAAAGATATACCTGTCAGATGAAATGCATCATTGTGAGCTAATCACATAGGCTGCATCTGCAGCTCACCAAAATAAAGTATGCACACACCCTACAATCTGATTTTTCCCACATACTCTGAACCATTGCAGTACACACTTGGAAATTTTAACTGACAAAATGATAGGGTCTACTGCTCTGCTACATCTGTATGTGCTAGAGGCTGAGGTCAGTGCTGATGCTGACAATAAGCCCAGAATGAGAAGGAGAAGATTGTTCAGCCCCAGGGTAACCTTCCAGGAGCAACATGACCTGGAGATTGAAGAGCGCCACAGGGTAGACAGAGACTTACTACAAGAACTCACTGAGCTCTGCCACCCTCAACTCAGACCCAGAGCCAACAGAGTGGAACCCATCCCAATGAAAACAAAGGAATGTGTAGCCCTTAGAATATTAGTTACAGGTATGCTTCAAAGACCAACTGGGGATGTAATGAGGGTCTTAAAGGCATCTGCATTCAGGGTACTCCACCAGTTTCTGGATGGCAGGCAAGCATGTGCCAGAGAGCACATTTATTTACCCAGCACCCCTGAGAAGAGGGCCAGATATATACATCTCTTCCATCTTGTAGCACACTACCCTGAGGTACTGTGTGCCATAGACTGCACTCATGTGCATATCAAAGCATCACCCAGTGAAGAGGGTAGAGTCTATGTCAACCGCAAGGGGTATCACCCCATCAAATGCCAGGTCATGTGCAATGCCCAGGGCATTATCATGAGTGTGTGTGCTGGCAGCCCTGGCAGTTATCACAACTCCCACGTCTTGCATGCATCACAGCTATAGTAAAATTCAGACCCAAGAATCCAATGCCAAAAGACAAAAAACAACGTTTATTCCAAAGCTTTTGGGTCACAAACACCCTTCCTCAGTGCTATTATCATGAAAGCAAAAAATACAACATTTAAATAGGAGTTCTTAAAAAACACACGATTACAGCCAGCCTATCACAGAATAATAATGATACCCCCATATTACAATATACACTTTATAGAAATGCATATGTATATGTAAAAAAGTTATATAAAATCATTTAAAAATTCATATATAAATATGTATGCACATACCATACTCATATATATAAACATATACATAAAACTATATTTTCTGCATGTTTTTTTTACTAAAATGGGCTTCAAGCTAATAGCATTATTTAAACCAGGCAAATAATCTGCCTGTAACCTAACTATCCATTCATACTCTTTTAAGTTCATCAATATTGTTAATGTTACCACCCCTATTACTAACATATACTACATCAATAATTCTGAATTTAAATTGACGTTCTTGACCTTCTTCAGAAATGTGTTTACTTGATGCATTAGTTTTGATGTTTCTTCTAATATCAGACTTATGTTCAACTATACGTTCTCCTAATTTCCTTATAGTTTTTCGGACATAGAATGATGAACATGAAGTATAAGTAGCTAAGGTCAACAACATTAGTAGTATTACAATTTGCTGAACAATCAAACATATATTCTTTATTAGTTGTGAGGTGTTTAAAAATGTTATTCTCTGTATAAATATCCATACAACAAATGCAGTTTAGACATTTTGTAGTACCTGGTTTACTAAAAACATTTTTTATGCTGCCAGTTTGTTTAAAGTCCTTATAGCACAACCTTCTCTTTAAACTATTTTGATTTCTTTAAGCAAAAAATGGTCTATCACCAGAAATTTGTTGTAACTCGGGCATTGCCATCAAAATTGTCCAATTTCTTTGTATGATTTTCTTTACTTCAGCAGTTTTTTATGTTATAAGTAGCTAAATACCTTATTTTATCATTTTTGTTCTTTGGTGTTAATAGTACATTAACAGTACTATCCAAAAATATAGTTTTAATACTATTATGTATTTGATCACAGACTTCCTCATAAACCTCTTTCACCTTTCCTAAATCATATCCACTTTCATAAAAGTCTTGTATCACATCTTCTGCCTGTTGTCTAAAAATCTCATCTTCTGTATTGTCTACTTAAACTAGTAAACTGTGCCCTTAGTACTCTTGTGAATACATGAGGTGCATGCATACTATGCCTATTTACTTAGCGGTTTACTTGAACATCTTTCTTATGTACCTTAGTTTCTATTCTTCCTTCTATGTTTCTTATCTCTACATCTAAAAAAACTATATTTTCATTTGAACTCTCCTTTCTAAACTTTAGAAAGCTGGTAGTAGAGTTAAGATAAGCAATGTATGTATTTAACTCTTGTAATGTACCTTTCCAAACAAGAAAGCAGACATCTACAAACATTTGGTAAAATATAACATTATTATTCAAAGCATTTTGTTTACTATAAATACATTTCTTCTCCCATTCATATAGTACTAAATTAGCATAAGTGTTGGCCATGGGAGTACCCATGGCCACACCTGCCAACTGCAAGTAAGGTTCATTGTCAAACAAGAAAATGTTTTTAGTTAGTACTTATTTCAGTAGTGTACAAACAGTTTCTATGTATCTGGCCTGTAGGCCTGCTTCCACACTTAGATAGTCTTGTATAGCATCTATTCCATATCTGTTTGGTATTAATGTAAATAGGGACATAATTTCCAAAGTAACAGAAACATAATCTATCTCTCGATGTTTGACATACCACTCTTTCAACTTACACAAAAAATCTGTTGTATCTTTCAAAATACTAGAACATTTCTCTAGATATATTTTCAACTGCTTTTGCAAATACATAGAAATGGGCTCAGTTGTCCAGCCACCCCCCTGAGACTATAGGTCTTGGGGGGGGGGGGTTAAACACATCTTTATGTATTTTAGGAATACCATATATATGTGGTATTCTAGGGCATGGGACAGACAAATAATTAAACAATTCCACATTTATATCATTCATCAATTGTATTTCATAAATGGGCATATTTATTTCAGAAATATGTCTTTTAACTTCTAAAAAAGTTATTTTTCTTAAGGTCTCTAGATCCTTTACCATTTCATTTAAAGATGCCATATATTTTACTCTGTCCATTATTACAGTGGCACCCCCTTTATCAGCATGCTTTATAATAATGCTTTAATTACTTTCTAATTGTCTAAGGGCTATATTTTCTGCATATATCAAGTTAAAATGTTTTTATTACTTCTAGAATATAATTCTTAGTTCTCTTTCACAAACATTACTAAATGCCACTAATAATGGACAACATAATGGTATAAATGTACTTAATTTCTTACAAACATTCTTTTCCTGTGCTGTATCTGTTCCAAAAATCAGCTTTAAGCTTAAATTTCGCACAAACAGTTTCAAGTCTGTTAGCACCTTTACAATATCATCACTAATTGTTGGGATACATTTCAGTCCCTTTCCCAACACAGATAAATTTAATTCAGTTAACTGATAATTAGATAAATTCACAGTGCCTTTATCTTTGTGCATTAATGTCAAGCAGTCTTGCTCTGTTGAGTTGGACTGTTTTTCCTTTTTGCCCCATTTGTAATGCTGTGTGTTCGGCGCTGCATAGACCTCCGTCTTTGTTGAGCTCCTTGCAAGCTTCCTACCTTCTCCGGAAGGTTAAACAGAAAAAGAAACAATATTGGCACATTTTGATGTCTATTTTGTTGCTTTTTGAAAAAAATTGAGACATTACGCTGCTCACAACATGTTGTAGGAGTTAACTGCTCATTTTCATCACTTCCTCTTGTAATCTCTGATACTACACCAGCTGCTGATGTCAGTATGGGCGGAACATAAGATTTTTGTTGGTTGGAAGGCTCAGAGGCTGATACAGAGGACTCGATGTTCCCATTGGTTAGCAAACTGTCTCATCAACTCTAACCAGCTCAAAGTTGTCCAAATCACTGATTTTTATTAGTTTTTAATTTATTTTTTTGATTTTTTACATAATCTGATTTAGTCCAAGAAAAAATGTGTGCTTGTCTGAAGTCATTCATATCTCGACTTATATTATTCATTTTTTTCATTTCTAGCCTAGTATCAAGCAAATACATTCTGTCAAGCATATTCTGGTATGTAATTGATACACTAGGAAAACAGGGCATATTTAACAGTTCATTTTCCAGTTTAAACATTTAATCTTTAAGTTCTTTCTCAATATTCTCAAAGAAGTTATTCATTAAGCGCATATAATCTGCACTTAACTTTAAATTTAACTGCTGCCACTGTTTTAAAAGTTCTGGATATGTATTGGCATAAGAAGGCATTTTAAGCACCCTCAGTCCATGAGGCACTATTCCCAGCTCCAAATAAGCTTGAAAGCTTAACCGCTGCCATTAGAGCTGCTTAATTGCTTGCACTTTCTTTTCTAATGAATCCAATGTTCTTTCAAAAGCATCTGTAGACTGGTCAGCAGTTACCACAGATGCTGGTGCTGTAATAGTCTTTGATAATAAAGGATTACCTTCTTTCAGAAGAAGAGTTTTCACAGAACGACCAAACACATTTACTTCTTCCATTTTCATGGCTGGCTGGAAGAATACTTCCTCAATTCTGGCACTCACAGTATTGCCAGAAGTAAATTTCACAAAAACAGTCTGTACTGTAATAAATGGAGTGAAGAAGCAGTAGTAGAATTCAGACTCAAGAATCCAATGCCAGAAGACAAAAAACAACATTTATTGCAAAGCTTTCCGGTCACAAACACCCTTCCTTAGTGCTAATATCATGAAAGTAAAATATACAACATTTAAATAGGAGTTCTTAAAAAACACATGATTTCAGCCAGCCTATCACAGAATAATGATACCCCCCATATTCAAAGGCCAGGAGGAAACTGTAGGTCGTCAACAATTTATTGCACCATAAAACAGTAAAACATAAGCACTTTCATCAGATAAAATACATAACTTCATCAGATAAAGACAAAGAATCAAATGAGTACGTATATAAGCATACATTATCACATGACTGAACCACCAATTAGTTAATTAAAGCAGCAATGTATGAAAAATAGTTTATATACACATGATTGCTTAAAATCCATAAAATAAATGATTGAATGAACCAGTATAGATTGTGTTCACCATAAATTCCCATAAGGGAAAATAAAATATATACAAATATTAGAAATATATATGTATAATGAGTAAAAATATATAAATATTGATAATGCATATATGACTCCTACTTACCAAAATGAATAAAAATATATAAATATATGCATATAAATGGAATTTTAGGCTTGAATGGAACTTGCATCTATAGGGTGTGTTAAAAATGAAAGCAGAACTGAGATAGTTGTTTATTATTAGTATATTTGTATACATATATAATCATATGTGGATATACTTTTTAGCCATTTTTGGTTATTTTAAATATGTATTCTTGTATGCTACTTACTATTAACACAGAAGAACAAAAATGATAAAATAAGGTCTTTAACTACTTATAATATAAAAACTGCTGAAGTAAAGAAAATCATAGAAAGAAATTGGATAATTTTGATGGCAATGCTTGAGTTACAAGAGATTTGTGGTGATAGGCCATTTTTGCTTAAAGAAATCAAAATAATTTAAAGAGAATGCTGTGCTACAAGGACTTTAAACAAACTAGCAGCCTAAAAATGTTTTTAGTAAACCAGGTACTACAAAATGTCTAAACTGCATTTGTTGTATGGATATTTATACAGAGAATAACATTTTTAAACACCCCACAACTTATAAAGAATATATGTTTGATTGTTCAGCAAATTGTAATACTACTAATGTTGTTTACCTTAGCTACTTGTACTTCGTGTTCATCATTCTATGTCAGAAAAACTATAAGGAAATTAAGAGAACGTATAGTTGAACATAAGTCTGATATTAGAAGAAACATCAAAACTAATGCATTAAGTAAACACATTTCTGAAGAAGGTATTGATGTAGCAGTATTTGTTAGTAATAGGGTTGGTAACATTAACAATATTGTTGAACTTAGAGTATGAATGGATAGTTAGGTTACAGGCAGATGCTTTACCTGGTTTAAAAAATCCTGTTAGCTTGAAGCCCATTTTAGTAAAAAACAGTCAGAAAAGTTATAATTTTATGTATATATACATAACTATATATATATATATATATATATATATATATATATATATATATATATATATATATATATATATATATATATATATATATATATATATATATATGTATATATAATATATATATATATTTATATATATATAAAGTGTGTATGTATATATATATATATATATATATATATATATATATATATAAATGTAAAAAATATATATATCTATATATATGTGTGCGTGTGTGTGTATGTATACACATAGATAGATACAGGTTGTGTGCTGTGGCTGACATCCTTTTTAGTATGTATGTAAGTCAGAGTGAAGTGTCAGTCCATAGGTCCCTAGGATGTCAGTGCATATGCTATGTGTTGCCTCTTTGCCAAGGCCAGGGTATACTGGGCACCAATTGTAACCAGTGGCACGTGCCATTAGTATGATGAGCTGTATTGTGTAATAATAGGCAGCTAGGGGTTTTAATCTCACATCAACTATCTTGTGTGTGTTTGTGTAGATATTCCACTTACAGCAGTATAAACTTGCCCAACAGGCTTATGTCTGTGCAATGGGCACTCATTTTATGGTCCTGTGACCAGTGTCCTTCACAACAGTCTCCTTCGTTTCAACAGCTGCTGATGTCATCCACCCAAATAGCAGTGGCAGACACTCTCCAAATGCATAAGCACTGTGGTGCATGTGAGAAGTACGCAGCACTACAATATATACAATTAGATACTTAGTGTGTCTAATCACAGCAATGGCAAGTCAATGAGTGTGCGTAAGTGTATCCCCTTTCAGCAGTGTGTATGTTTTGCCTATGTGTTTGCAATGCCAATATATTTTAAGGCCTGTGCCTACCTGTTAACCCCTCCATTGGCTTACTTTACAAGATCTGCTGATGTCATCCACCTTAGAAGCACAGTTAGACACTCTCCAGATTCAAGCTCTGTGGTGCATGGGGTACGTGTGCATAGTATGTACATCTAGATAGGTAGGGGTTCTACTCCCAGCAATGACAACTCAGTGAGTGTATGTGTGTAAATATATCCCATTCAGCAGTGTGGCTGTCTTGCCTATATGCATTCGATGGTTATACCATTTTAAGGGCCAGTGCAAACCTGCCAGTGAGCCATTTGGTTACCCATCTTGTGACGTAGGGATTTATACCTTGTTTAGTGAGTTTAGCTATAATTCCAGGATGGATGATGGTGTTGAAAGCCTTGGCAAGGTCAAGATAGGCTGTGTGAACCTCCTTACCCATGTCTATGGCTTTGGTGATTGCCTCAAAGAAGTTGATCTGTTTCAGAAGGCATGATCTGCCTTTCACAAACCCTAACTGGGTGGGGTCCAGAGTTTGGAGGTTACCAATATCTTTGTTTATGGGTTCCATGATGATATGTTTCATGGCCTTTCAGACCAGGCTCGTCAGGCTAATAGGGCGATAGTTCCTAGGATCAGTGGTGGCTCTCCCTTTGTGGAGTGGGATAACTGTTGCTGTGCGCCTTTCAGTGGGCACAAAGCCTGACATGAGACTATGATTGAACATGGTGCTTAGGTGCGGAGCCAGTTTGTTCTGAAGTCCGTGTAAAATGTAGCCTGAGATGTTGTCTGGTCCCATGGATGCTGTGTTTTTGGTTTTAGAGAGTGCAGCTTTTACCTGCATAGCTGTGATTACAGGGACTCTGCATTCTTCCTGTATAGATATGGGCCCTTTAGGGGGTGAGAGGGAGGTAAAGTTAGCACTGAACCTATCTGCCAGGATGTTTGCATTATCAGTTGGTTCTGTAATTTTTGTGCCTTTGTGCTGTAACTCAGAGCAGATCTGTGTGTTGCCATTGAGATTCTTGACATAGCTATAGAATGCTTTGTGGTTGCACTTAGAATCAGTGGCAGTTTGTTTTCATAGCTAGCTTTGGAGGATCTTATAAGGGTCTCAGCTTCTTACTGAGGCTGACCAGGGAGCTCCTACACTCATGGGATTTTAATCTCTTTTGCAACAGTTTCTTCCTACTGTTGTAGATTTCATTTATGGCAGGGGACCACCAGATTGGCTTCCTTATTTTGGAGGATAGCATCTTGGTTCTGTTTGGGATAGCACGATCCATGCACTCTTGTAAGTGCTCATAGAGTGCATTTGTGTAGGATTCAGCAGTCGTAACTGTATTGTCCATCTGCATGGGTGTCATGAAGTTCACTACTTCTGTCTTAAGAAGCATGAAGTTGGCTTTGGAGAAATTTTTTTCCTTAATGGTGGAGTGGGGCCGGGATGTGGATATTTAGGGTGATTAGCTTATGGTCGCGTCTGACCAATGAGGAGATGATTTCAAGTGTGGAACACCGGTCACTCATGTTGGTAATGATTAGGTCTAGGATATTGTTGCCCCTGGTGGGGGTGTGGATAAGTTGATCCAGGGCATTGGAATTTATGAATTCCAGAAAGCGTTGAGTGAAGGAGTTGGTACATGAGTATTTTTTCCCAGTTGATGGTGGGGTAGTTGAAATCGCCCATTATGAGGGTGTTTGGTCGAACCCTAATATTTTCCAGTATATCAAAAAAAGAGGAGTGGGAATCCTGGGGCATGGTGGGGATCTGTAGCAAGCTACAATTTAGATTGCAGTTTTGCTCAGAGTCAGTCGCACTTGGACAACCTCTGATGCATTATGCTGTGCAACTAGCCTGGAGGTGTGGATATCCTTAATGAATATGGACACACTTCCACCTTTGGTGTTCTGGTCCAGGTTAGATGGCCAAAAAGTGTGGTATGAGTTATAGCCTGGTAATGCAGGGGTACTCTCTAGAGCCTTGAACCTGGACTCAGTCACTGCACAGATATCGATGTTCTCCATTTTAAAGAGTGCCTTGAGTGAGTGTATTTTGACCTCAAAGAGCAATAGCTCTGTGATGCATGTGATAAGTATGTAAAACTATAATGTATATAACTAGAGAAGTAGAGGTTCTAATCCCAAACCTGGAACCTCTGTGAGTGTATGCATGTGTGTATGCATATCCCCTTACAGCAGTGTGGCTGTCTTGCCTGTGTGTGTCTGCAACAGTTATACTATTTTAAGGTTCTGTGCAAACCTGTTAATCCCTCCGAGTGGCAAGCTACTCAGGGCCTACTGTTGTCATCCACCTGAATAGTAGTGGCAGACACTGCAAAAACATATAAGCTCCATGGTGCACGTGATATGTATGCAGCACTATAGTATGTATAACTAAACAGGTAGGAGTTCTACTCTCAAGGGCAATTCATGTGTGTGTGTGTGTGTGTGTGTGTGTGTGTGTGTGTGTGTGTGTGTGTGTGTGTGTGTGTGTGTGTGTGTGTGTGTGTGTGTGTGTGTGTCTCCATATATCTCTTTGTAGCAGTGTGACTGTGTTTGTTAGGGCCAGCACCTGTCTCACCATGCAGGTTGCAGTCCAAGTTTGGCTAGGTGTATCCTGTGAAAACAAATAAAGCAATACTTATGTCCTAAGCGTGTAGGACAACAAGCATGTCCTACATTTGTGTAATAGTTGCATAAAGCAGTCATTTTACATCAAAAACTCCTTAATGTTATGAGTAATAGCATAATCTAAGCACATGCTACAAAAATAAGCTGTCATATTGGCAAAAAAGAGAAGTCCTGTCTTTTGCACTTGCCTTCGGTATGGTTTTTGGCCATTTGATAAGATGGCAACCCTAGTCTGTCTTGCCTATGTGTGTGTACAATATGTATACATGTTGAGGCCCTGTGAGTATCTTTACTCCTAAGCAATCCACATGTATCTAGGCATGAATGCTAACTGCCACCACCCACATTTGTAGGTACTGACCAAGGCTGTGGCAACTGCAAGTTGTGTGCTGTGTGTCATTGACCCACCAAATGATGTTAACACACTGTAGCAGGGTCTTACATCAAGTACGGACTGGTGCCAAGGTTCTGGCCTCAAGCTAAACCAAGTAAACTGTATCATCATACCATTCGGCAGGGACAAGGCCCCACTGTTTGCCACAGCAATGGAGACCCACTAAACACACACCTGGGTACTGAGGTTGATAATGTTGTATTCAACCATCGTGTAGTGGCAGTGGTGAGAAAAGCCTTGTACTTGGTTCACCCCATAGGTAAAGGGATTTCATCCAGAAAAAAATGGTCATTACATCTGTACAGTCCTCAGTCAGTAGACCAGCTATTTACTACAATACCCTGCTTGGAATGTAGCTATCCTGACATCTGCACTAAATGGAAAGGCCATGGTAATACCCACAAAGGTAATCCATGGCCTCCAACACCTGTTGCATGCAGACAGGCCCAGATCAGTAGTGCTCCATTTGGTATCAAACAGATTGTCCAGAGGTGGACTGTGTCACACCTACAAGGAAATGTTGGACCCTGGCCTTCAACAGCTACCCCATATATGTGAGTCTAACTCCTCACACATTACCAGCACAACATGCCTGAATCTGATATGCAACATCAAAACAACCTGCTGGAGAGACAGGTTTGCCTCCCAGAGGCTACCCTGTCTCAGGAATGCACTTCCCATACACGTCATGAAGAGTACCATGCAGGCCCTCTTCAAGCGCAACTATGATGAGTGGATGGGCAACCACAGTTCTGTCCCAGGGGTCCCACCTGTGTCACTCAATGACAGGGGCAACAGGTGCTGATTGATGATTCTGTTAGTGATAAACTAATGGCTAGCCTTATAAGGGACCCAGAGCCATTATGCTAGTAACCTTCTATGAACCTATGAACCGATGATCCTACTGAACTGCCAGGTGACATGTATCAAGAGTAGCATGCTGTGTCAAGGGATATGGGTGCAAGATTATGCTGTCTGCCCCCATTGTGCCTATCACACTTTTCCACACATACGCATCTAGTTAACCATGCACATATACAGCCATACCTTGGCAAAGTCACATATCTGCATTGCAACCATGCTATCCTGAGCCTCTGTGTTGGCACCAGGTCCCCACAGCATAGACACACAGACACCTGGAACTGAAACAGAAAAAGATCTGGGAGACAACAGTCAGTCAGCAATACTAACAGTAATGCAGCTTCATGGAACAGAAGTGCATACACTTTGATGTGTACTCATGACACATGCCAGGAGACAGCACCTTACAGGGCATAACATTACTGAACTACAAACTGTCTAACTCTACTATAGTCACCCTGTGCATCAGACACATACTGGCACATCCCTGCATCAATGGTATGGATGACAGGAATGTGGCACAAGTATCATCACGTCCATAGTGTGTGGTATGGAGTTGCCAATGGCCTAGGCTGTGCCACACAGTTGACATTGTGTGGGTTTGTCTGGAGGGGTGCAGGACAGCTGGCCCATGGAGAGGAGCTGTGTGTGTCTGGTGGTGACATCTATGTGTCAGTGATGTGTGAGTGTGTGTGCATACACAGTCAAGCCATGTGCTAACCCTACATAAAGGTATGTTGGACAGCTGTGGACCATACATAGCAGAATGTACAGTTCACTGCCTCTCGCCATGAACACAAGAACTGCCTC
Source organism: Protopterus annectens (assembly GCF_019279795.1). Classification (NCBI taxonomy): domain Eukaryota; kingdom Metazoa; phylum Chordata; order Ceratodontiformes; family Protopteridae; genus Protopterus; species Protopterus annectens. The sequence continues at coordinate 1,850,773,367 of NC_056733.1, forward strand.
TGCTAGGAGTGGCATTGCATTCATAAGAGCTCTGTTTGTGACTTCACACATATGTGAATGCAATTTTTAATCATACTTTGATTTGAAGCTCTGCTTCAGGTTATGACTGAGTTTGAACACGTCCCCTGCATGATGCATACAGTTTATTATCTCTTACACTGTGGAGCAGAAACTTGGCTTTGGATTTCTAACCATTGGTTTTGTCAGTCTATGAATATTCTGAACATCTTTAGAGTATTATTGGCTACCTTACTGTTTCCTACTAGCTATCAACTTTTTAAGGTTTGAAGTCAGTGGCCCAGTGTGGATCTCTGCCATTGTGTCTGCTCAAATGAAGTGAATTGACTTCATCACATTGAGCAACATTGTATTTTGTATTTTATTTGATTAGGGCTGGTTGCTTTGTTGTCTGTGTTATATTGTACATTGTTATAAATGCATGTTTTATTTGTGAGCTAGTATATTAGTTGCTTATTTTTTGCAGTTGAATTAATTATTTTGATTATTATAAAGTTTAGTTTTAATATATAGTGCATCGGGCTACATTTTATCATTCTAGTGTGACAGGTTAAGTAATTGGCTGCAGAGCCCGTATACTTTACTATCATTAGTTACACTGTGTAGCACCAAGTCGCTATTATTATGTTTTTATTTTTATTCAATTGATTGGTGTATGTTTGACCAGTCAGGATTTAGTTTGATATACCAGCTGATTGGCTGGATAGCTTTAAGGCTCTCTACCATTAAGAAAGTTTATTTTTATGTTTATGTTGATTCACTCCTGGTTTGAACCAGTTGAGCTGACAATCTATTTGGTTGTCAGTTTCAAGCTTCCTTTTGATATTCAGTAGTTTCTGTTTCCTTTTCTGTGGTATGCTTTAGTGCAAGATCTGTTTCTGTAGTGCATTGGGCTACAGTTTAAAATTCTAGTGTGGGAAGTTAGGTGATAGGCTGCATAGCCTGTTTACCTTAATACTGTTGGTTACACTGTATAGCACCTAGTTGCTATTATCATGTCTTAATTTTGTTTGCTGATTGGTGCATGTTTGATCAATCTGGATTTAGTTTGATAGATTAGCTGATTGGCTAGACAGCTTTCCTGCTTTGGTATGCTTGGTTATCTACTATTCAGATTCCTCATTTCTTTTTATGTTTATGTTGATCATTCCTGGTTATGTTTTCACAGTTTTTGATTTGTGCCTGAGTGTATACTTCTTTGGATAGACCACACGCTTTGCTTTTTGATCTTTTATAGCAATGGTAAAAGCATAATGAGACTCAACACATTTAGTATTTGCTGAACCATTTTTATTGAGTTAGGCAGTTTAGATGAGAGGTTATACATCTCATTTGTTCTAACATCATTGGCTACATTATGTACCCTTCAATTGCTATTGGATATCTGGTTTATGTTAGTTCTTGCTTTATTTTTTTAGCTTATTGGTGCATCCCTGACCAATTCAAATGCAATATGATGGACAAGCTGATAGGCTGTGTAGTGTTCCTACTATGATACTATTGGCTATATACTTCAATGAGTGTTTAATTGTTTTTAACTGTGTATTTTTCCTGTTTTTGATTGGTTCTTTGTATCTTTTTAATGCATTCATTTGTAGAGCTATTTAAGGATCTGATGAAGCACCATAATCAGATGTGAAAGCACGTGTCCATTTTATTTTTATATTTTTTGCTATATATTATGTTATTTTAAACTCTTTACATTCTGTCCAAGCTCCACACCCTCATCTTTCATTGGATTACTTGAACTTTATTTGGACATGAACAGTTTCCACTGGTATCTTCTTTTGTCTTTGTATTTGTTTGTTTTATACTGGTGTGAGCATGGTTGACGGTATGAGCATCGAATTGGATTGCAATCTGAGAGTGCTGAATTCTACTGTTTTGTTGGACTTCAGTGAATGTTTTCTAATATGCTTAAAACGGAAGGGAATCCCCTGTTGCTAGATAATTTCTCAGTGAGTGAGGAATTGCCTGCCCATGCAGGCTATGATGTTCAGTCTTTTCACTCTCTAGTAAAGAGGCTGGAGAATGGCCTTTTTAAACGTAAATGCTTTCAGTACAAGCAGTTGCATTTGAGAGCTTCTATACATCTGAAGATAGTTCTGAGAGGACTGAGAATAATTAAAATGCCAGCATATGAAGATTCTTATCCTGAGCTTATACCTAAATGTCAGAAGCTCAATCTTGATACTAGCTTTAAATGTATGCAACTTCTGATAGATTTTTTTCAGACCGAATGAAGAATCTTTGCGGAATGAAGTTAGTTTATTATTTCCAAAATACAGTGATACCTTTCCATTTGATGTCTTTCATCTGGCTCTTGATGAACTTACTAGTGATCTTTCACTAGTTGAGAACAGACTTTTGATGTGGAAGAAGATAAATTTGAGCTGTGATTTGGCAGAGTTTAGGGAAGGGAACTTGTTTTCTTGACTTAGAGCATCTGTGAGCACTGTAGGCATAGGGAGTGTCAATGCAACTGATGCTAGACCTGAGACTGCCCAGGCCACACAGAATGCATCAAGGACAGATGCTGATATTCAGAATGGATCAGCCAATAAAGATACTGCTGTTAATATGGCTTATTCAATGGCAACCACTAGCAAGGATGCTTTGTCTTTGGGCAAAGATGTATGTAGGAAGATCTCATCTGTTACTGGAATCAGTTCCACTTACTTTTTTTCCCTCGCTACCCCTTCCCATCAGGGACACCTCTGTGAGACAGATCTCTCAAAGTAGAGTGAGGAAATGTCACAAACTGATGTACAGTCAGTTGATGACTCCGTCCATCAAATGTATGTGGAGTAAGCCCAAAACTCCTTCATTTGGAATATTGGGATATTTTGATGGCTGATGAGAAAATGAAGAATATTTCTTTGGTGCATTTGACACCTACACAGTCATCTCTTTTAGAGATAGAGTTGTCCTTTATACCTTTGAAGACATCTAACTTTTTGTGATGCTGTGCTTGATCTTAAGTATTTTACTTGGAATGTCATGCTTAAGATGATACACTCTTCAGGTGTGATGTCTGATGGTTTTAAGAAACCCAGCACCTTTGTATCACCAGCACATCTCCTGTTAGAAGCCTTCTCCAAAGTTTGTGAGCTACATTTAGCACAAGAACTCAATAATTCAGACAGGAGAACCAAGAATCAATTGAATCTGGATAGTGATCAATTTTCAGCCATCATTGAATTAAAGAATATGGATAATTTGACTGTTTGTTATGTAGATAAAGGTGGAGCCATTGTCCTAATGGAACTGGTCACTACCTTGCTAGCATGTATGACATGTTATCTAGCAATTCCACTTATGTTGAGATCATAAATGATGAACTGAAAACTCTTATTTCTAGGTTATACAATGATTTATATGATTGTTTTGTCAGTCAGTGTATTACTAGGGAGTTTTATAATTATTTGAAGGTGGATGTTCCAGTTATTCCAGTTCTGCATGGTTGCCAAAAATACATAAACACTCCAACAATCCACTGATGAGTCCCATAGTTTAGGGAAGAGGATGCCTGACAGAAACACTCCCTACGTGGAGAAAATGATTAGAGCTATTTTGGATACTATTCCAGCAGTATTGAAAGATACTAAACAGTTTTTGTCATTCTTGTCTGAGTGTGTTGGGAATTTTTCTGATCTCAGTGATGTTTTATTGGAGATCTTACATGTTAGGTCCCTATTCACTTTCATTCCCAGTGATGTAGGGAGTGAGTTAAAAAGGTGTTCCTTGTTGACAACACTGACTTTATGATACAGAGGGTTAATTTAATATGTTTCTTTATTGAACTTGTATTCAATAACAATGTATTTTTATTTGACAATAAGTATTACTTACAGAAACTAAGGGTTGCAATGGGTACCTCATGTGCCAACAGCTATGCTAGCACTGTTATGGCATAATGGGAAAACACCTGAGTTTTGATTGGTAATAAGTTTCATCATTTTATTTTTTATTATAACTGATTCGTGGATGATGTTTTCCTTTTATGGTCTGATTCTTGTTTCAGCCTTCTGAGGTTTGTAGATTTCTTAAACACTTCTACCAGTTTTTTGTCTTTTACTTTGAAATATTCTAGGACTGAAGTTGATTTTTCTTGATATTTATATCTACAGGACTTTGAATGTTCCTTATCCTCAGATTTATATAGGAAACTATGTAGAAAAAATCATAACCTTCATAGAAAGAATATGCATCCAAGACATATTTATAAGAATATTGTAAAAGGTCAGGGTATGAGGATTTCCAGAATTGTGTGAGATGACACTAAATTTAATCACAGTTGTCTCAATTTAGGGACAAGCTGAAATATAGAGGTTATACAGATGACAACGTTTGTTGTTCCTTCACACCTGACAACATAGATAAGATGGGTCATGCCAATCCATACTTCTCTGGTTTGTGCCCACCTTCTGAGAGTAATAGTCATACAGATGATTAATCAAGGATAGAGGTTTCATTATTTTATTAGTCTAATTTAAAGTGATGCGTGATGTCTTCCAGTAATACTGGGATATTTTGATGGCTGATGAGAAAATGAAGAAAGTAGTAGGGCTCGAATCGAAGTTTTCCTTGGGAAAAGAAGACTGTTGTGCTATAAGAAGTTCTGTCAGGCAGCTACTTTACAAGTCTGATCAATGAGGTACATATGCTTGTCGATCATGCAATCATTATAGCTTTATTGATGGCAATGCTAACTACTTTAAGCACTCCTCATCTGGGAGATTATACCATTTTTTTTTGTATGCAGATTGTTCCACAGTGAACATAATAAATCTGGCAAGGTATGTATATCTTGCTATTATTTTTATGTGGGGAAAACCAATTGGTCTTTCAGGGAACAGATACATGAGCATCTGTATGATATCAGAATGTCCAATAACAGGAATGCATTGACGAGGTATGTTATTAGTTTTTGACCCTCCCACTCCTTGTTCATAGTCTTACAAGTCTGTTGCAATGATCTTAGAATGGGTGATTTGGAAAAAAGAACTGAACTATGTGAACTGAGGTGGATTGTTTCCTTGCAAGCTGACAAAGGACATGGTTTGAATTATATATTACCTCTGAACCCAGATCTGAAGGCTCACCCTATTTATAGGTAGTTTTTGGTTCTTGATTGCTGATTATGTTTTACATTGTTAGTGACCCTCCAATTTTCTAGTCCTTGTGGCTGTTTAACATTTAGTTTATGATCATGTTTTTATATACTTTTGGTCTTTCTATATACAGTATGTATTATTTTTTATCATATGCTTTGGTATTTTAGCCAGAGAGTTTAATTGAGACATGATTATCTCCGCTTCATTTGTTTTTGTCAGTTTGCATTTATGTTTTTGTTTTTGCTCAACGTCTTTACCATTGCAATGTTGTATTTTGCATTTCATTTGTTTAGGGTTGGTTGCTTTGCTGTATTGTAGGTAGTTATAAATGCATGTTTTATCTGTCAGCTAGTATATTAGTTGCTTATTTTTTGCAGTTGAATTGATTATTTTGATTATTACAGAGTTTGGTTTTAATCTAAAGTGCATTAGGCTATGCTCATTCTTGTGTGGAAGGTTAGGTGATAGGCTGTAGAGCCCGTCTACTTTGTCATTATTGGTTATTCTGTATAGCACATAGTCACTATTATTATGTTTTGATTTTTGTTCAGTTGATTGGTGTATGTTTGACCAATCTGAACTTAGTTTGATAGACCACCTGATTGGCTCGATAACTTTTCTGCTTTGTTATGATTGACTATCTGCCATTCAGAGCGTTTATTTATTTTACATTTATGTTGATTCATTACTGGTTTGAATCAGCAAAGCTGATGACCTACTTACATGCCAGTTTCAGGTTTACTTTGATAGTCATTAGTTTTTGCTTTTCTGTGGTATGCTTTCATCCAAGAAATGTTTCTCTTATGCACTGGGATATGCTTTAACATTCTAGTGTGGTGAGTTAGGTAATAGGCTGCATAGCCCTTTTACCTTAATACTGTTCATTACACTGTACAGCACCTAGTCACTTTTATCATGTCTTAATTGTGTTAGCTGACCTGGATTTAGTTTGATAGAATAGCTGGCTGGTTAGACAGCTTTCCTGCTTTGCTATGGTGGGTTATCTGGTGTTCAGAGTCCCCATTTCTTTTTACCTTTATGTTGATCATTCCTGGTCATATTTCTGCATGTCTGAGTTGTGCCTGATTTGTATACTTCTTTGGCTAGTTAATGCTCTTTGCTTTTTGAGCTTTTATAGTGTTGCTTGTATGCATAATGAGACTCAATCCATTTAGTGTTTGCTGAATAATTTTTTATTGAGTTAGGCAGTTTAGATGAGAGTTTTTTAGCTTATTGGTGCATCCCTAAACAACCCAAATGTAATATGATGGATGAACTGATAGGCTGTGCAGTGCTCCTACTACAATAATATTGGCTATATACTTCAATGAGTGCTTAATTATTTTAGCGGTGTATTTTTCATGTTTTTGATTGGTTATTTGTCTCTTTTTAGTGCATTCATTTGTAGAGCTATTTAAGGATCTGATGAAGAGCTGTATCAGACATGAAAGCACTTGTCCATTTTTTTTTATATTTTTTTATATATATTCTGTCTGTTGTTTTATTAAAGTTGTTACAATCTAGTAGCCAAGCTCTGAGTCCTCATCTTTTGTTGGTTTACTTGAACTTTATTTGGACATGAACATTTTCCCCCGTATCTTGTTTTGTCTTCTTATGGTTTCTTCTATAACAGCTGTAAAGTACCATTGTCCTTAGGATTGTGGATTATTCTGTGGAGATTTTCATGTCAGAAACTTGAATAATTTCCATCATTATAACTTCTTCTAGTATGGTTGTGTATCTCAATGGACTTTGTCTATGTAACATCCAAGTATTAAAACTTTAACATTGCTGTACTTTTATGTTCATTTTACTATATTGTCATATTTGTTCATTAATTGTATAGTGCTTCGAACATTTGCTATTTATCTGCAAAGTGCTTTGGAAATAGTATAATAAACTTGAACATGAAAGTTATAATGCTTGCACTCTTCTAGAACATAGTCAGATGACACTATCTGGAGACCTCAGAAAGAAAGGAATGTAAAGCTTTTGGATAGGGCCAGAGGAAACATGACAGAAAGATGTGTGAGGTGGAAGGGGAAGAACTTGACAAGACATGATAGGCATTAGTGTTCTTCTTGCTTGAGAGCAGAAGAAATAGGAGTGGGTGTGTAAATAGAAAAACATTGTATGCTTGCACAAGGTCATATCAGGTTGGCATGAAGGAGTCAGCTTAAATGGGAGTGACACAGAAGGGAAGAGAAGAGAGCTTCAGCTGTACATTCCAGGAACTAACTACTTCTCTGAATTGTCAAAATTATTTCTTCACAAACAGGGTTGAGGACCCATAGAATAGATTATCAGAACTGGTGGTACAAGGGAATTTTATGAAATATTCAAGAGAGCAAAGGACAGGTGCAGAATGGATAAGGGACAAGATAGAATGTCAAATGCACATAAATATATAGTACAGTTGTGTAAGTAAACATACTAACAGATGATCTTTGAATGACCACTGCTGCTGCAGTAGCCTTAGGTATATGGGTTATAGCCTGCCAAAGCTTTCAAATCTTCAGGATACCTTCTACATGCCCAAACTGTCAGACAGCTTGAGCTGAGCTGACTAAAAGACAAGTTTGGGTGCTGAGCCATTCAGAACTTCTTCTGCCAAAAGGGAGAGGGATGCTGAGCCCAGAAAAAAACAATGGTAAGAAGAACAAAAAAAATAAATAACTGCACACTGGCATAAACAAGGCAACAAAACAAGGTGGGTGGAAGGAGGGAGTGGCTACTGCAACAATCACTGCAGCTTTTAGAATACTTCTGGAATCCAACCCTTTACAAAAAGCCATAGGTGAAGTCAAGGCTTGGTAGAGTGGTCCTTGACCCTGCCTGGAGTAGTTTTCCTGTGGTAAGTATAATAAAATGTAATAGACTTAGCCATTTGGAAATAGTCTGATTTTACACAGTTTGTCCCTTCTTCTTAACATCACAGTAAAAGACAATTGAATTACAGATCTGAAAGACTTAGTTCTGTCAAGGTAGTACATGAGCTGTTTGTTGACATCCTTCTCCCTCACTTTTTAGTTCAAAAAGAATACAAGGAGATGGATAGTTTGGCTTAAAGTAAACTTGAATACCAGTTCAGTCATAAAAGAAAGATTTGTTCTCAAAAAAACCCTGTCCATCTGGAAAATGTGTTTACTCACCATAAGAGCTTAGATACTATTCTTGCTGTGGTCAGAGCAATCAGGAAAACTGTTTCCATATTAAGAACCTCAATCTTTGACAGAGGATTATGAAAAGTCATAGGATAGTAACCCACACATCACCATCATCATCAACCCACTTTTTCTCATTTTCTACATGGAGCCGGGGTAGCATGTTAATTGCCCCATATCTCTCTCGATTCAATGCCACACTCCTCCCTTCTTTGATACTCATTCCTGACTGTTGCAGATTTTCTCTCACACAATCCATCCAACTCTTTGCTGGATGCCCTCGTTTCCTCTTACCTTTCTTCTGTCTGTCCCAAACCTTCTTCACCAGATTGTCTTCAGCTTTTCTGCATATATTCCCGAACTACTGCAATTTGTTCTCTTTGATCTTTTCTGCAACTGTATTTACTTTTGCTCCTGTGTTATGTTCTCTTTTTTTACATTTGTCTTACAGTGTGCAACCTACCACTAAGGTTACCACACGTCCTCTTTTTTGGGCTCCTGTCCTGGCATTTTTTGAAAATTCTGCAATTTCTCTGGGTTTTAAAACACAGACAAATCACAGAATTTTCAAAAAGCAGACATCCCTATTTCGGAGTTTTTTCTCCGCTTTGTTTTTATTTTTTGATTGGCTCATATGCCGGTATACGAGCCAATCAAAAATCCCCAAATACTGACCTTTTTCTTTTTTACTAAGAGTAGAAAGAGGACGAAAAAAATATGTGCTGCTACCAGCACTTATTGTTTTGTCCTCTTGGGGAAAAAAAAAAAGAAAGGTCTTTAGTTTTAGTCCTACAAGAGTAAAGACTTTTTTTTTTTTTTTTTGCTCTTCAACCTAAGGAAGACGAAATAATATGTGCTGGTAGCAGCACATTTTTTTCGTCTTCTTTCACATACAGAGAATTATGGTAACCCTACCTACCACCATTCGCAGAGACTTCATTTCCATCACCTCTAGCTTCTTCATCTGCTTTGCCTTTACTGCTTAAATTTCTGTACCATACAGTAGTACTGGTCGCACCACTGTTTTGTACGTCTTACTTTTCAGTTTCTTTGGCAATCTTCTGTCATATACTGCACTCTATGCCAGTTGGCTGCAGTCTCTATAATTCTAGCTTTGACCTCTTCAATCAGACTTCCCTTCTTCTCATCCACTCCTCAAAGATATACTTGACGTTATTAACCTGTTCCACTATCTTTCCTTCTGGCTCATTTCTCAGTTTATTCTCATTTCTCAAATTTGCTGCCATTACCACTGTCTTATCTGTACTTAATTTCATCCCATGTGCCTTCAGATTTGCTTTCCATTCCCCTGTCCTTTGCTGAAGTTCTTGCTGTGAGTCTGTCTGGAATGCCACATTGTCTGCATACAGCAACTTTGTGGATCTGTCAACTCCAACATGTTTACTTATGTAATCCATCACCAATATGAATAGCAGTGGGCTCAGAGCTGAATCCCTGTGCACATCCACTCACACTGGGACCCCCTCTGTGAGGCCTAATACTGTTCATATTTGAGTCACTGGGTCCTTTTACATAGTCTGCATTGATGCTACCAATGTTTCTGGGATTTTGAACCATCGCAGTACTCCCCAAATCAGCTTTTTGGGGACCTTGCCACTTGCTTTTTCCAAGTCTAGGAATGCCCAGTTGGACTTTTTCCGCATCTCTAACTACCTCTCAATTATCTGTCTCACTACAAACACTGGGTCAGTTGTGTTGCACCCTGATCTGAATAGGAACTTCTCATTTCCCATTTTACTATCTACTACTCTGCATATCCATTTATCAATCACCCTCAACATAAACTTCATGCAGTGTAACAGGATTTTGATTTCTCTCTATACTGCCTTCAGCTGTGGATGTCCTCTTTGCTCTTATACACTGGCATTAGTATGTTTACTATCCAGCCATCTGGGATATTCCTTTCTCTCCAGAGTGATACCAGAATACCTGGCTCAGCCACATATCTGTTCTATAGTCCTCACACATGCTGTTTTGAGGCATTGCCATTCTTCTTCACCTCCACTATTTCCTTCTTGGAGTGCTAGAGCCCTGAGTAATTAATTGAACTGTTGTACTTTTGCTCCAATCTTCTTCCAAGTCTTCAGCGTGGTCTCTCTTGACGTTAGAACCTTCTCTGACCATTGCTTGCACCTGACGGTGGGACATCTACCTGACTTGCATGTTGGCCACTCTTGTATGTTGTCAGTCTTTCCAAACCTTGTGTTGGCTACTGTCAAGTAATTTGCAAGGCAGATGTCTAGAATGGCCTTTCCTTCTTTATTCCTGTTGCGTGACCTATGTGAACCCATGCAGTCATCATATCCTCTCTGTCTGTCCTCATACATACATTCAAGTTATCCATTATCAGCAACAATTCATTTTGTTCTGCTTTATCTAGAAGGTCCTGCAACTGTGATTTTCCTCACTGTCATAGCCCTGCTGTGGGACATAGATTAGGAATACTTCCCTTACACTAATTCTGATGATACTCTTCACTGTCTTCTGAAGCTCCTGAGTAGACTCTGGATCCCAAGTGGCTTTGTTGCATTTTGTCTCTTGGATACATAGTATGTCCAGCCCCCTGTAGTTCTTATTTGGTAGTTTGATTGGCTTTATGTCCAGCTTTTGCTCAACAGACCTATACGAGGTAACCCAGGCCGAGCAATTGGACACCAGCCACTGGGCTTTATGGCTTGCATTAGGGCACATACACCCCTCTCAGAGTTAGCATGGTCAGATTCTCAACACTTATCATTGCAAAATACCTATGCCCATTTGGCAACATTATTCAAGAAGACCGAATCACCTTCAGCTATATTTACACCATCAAGTAGCTAGCTGTGCCACATCAGCCAGTCTGTGATCCATGTTCTCCTATGTTGAGGATACTGTGCACCACAGTAGAAGATGCCCAAGCAGTTGGTCTTTACAGATCTTCCCCCTACAGGGCACACAGTTCCATTCATTGTTGAGTTTGAGATGGAGACACTCAGCATGTTCTTCGGAGGTGGGAGGAACCCACAGAGACACAGAGAGAACATGCAAACTCCAAACAGGCATTGCCCAGAAGTCAGGATCATACCTTGTACCTTGTGCATGGGAGGAGAAGACCTTAACCATTATGCCAACTGTTCTCTCAGGATAGCAATTTATACAAATATTCCCCGGGATTCATTAAAGTAAACTTTCCATGCAGGAACAGTGTAGTTGCTCCTGCATGGAATATGGCCACTGAGCAATTCAGGAAACAGCTGATCTGATGTGCACAAGCCTGCCAACACTGTTCCTGCAGGAAAACCATGCAGAATGCTAATTACCTCATTTGTTGGTGAAAACCATGCAAATGAGGTGAATTAGCGATTCAGGAAGTAGGCAAGCATCCGTGCAGGAACAGTGCTAGTTGCAGAAATGTGTTTGGTTACTAACCGAACACATTTCTGCAAATAGCAAAATGGAGGCATGGCAGCTCAAATAAAAGCACGTATTATAAACTTTAGGCATGCCAATGGCTAAATATATGGCCATTGGCATGGGAAAGTGTTTAATTTAATAAAAAAATCAAAGTATTTTTTTTGACTGATCTCGGCCATTTAAGTATAAAGCAGCAGCGAGCAAACGGGATTGTGCCGAAAATAAAAATAAAATTGTAAAAACTCAATTTTAGGGGAAGTCTGCATTTTGCCATTATAGTCAATGGCATACAGAACAGTGGCTGTCAAGGGGAAAGGCTCTATGTCAGAGCAGCAACTATGGACTAAAGCAGTGGGGTATGCAAATGAGGGGAAATTTACTGAATCACAAAATATTCTAAGTCCACACACTGCACCTAACCGTGGAGGTGCTAGAACAGGATAGTGTAGGCAGGAGGAGCAGATAACATGAAAAGGGAGTGTGTCATGCTTGCTGTAAATACATTGTAGCTCCGTTGCCCAGGTTTGTGCTTAGCTAAGCACAGGTAAGCAATGGTGTGTATCTGAGGCTGTAATGTCTTACACCAAGAAATGAAAAGCATGTTCATGTCCAGGGAGGGTCATCTCTGCTAAAATGTGTTTACCTTAGCTAAATGGGTGTGCACGTCATGCAGTGGAGCTTAAACCAAAAAAAAAAATGGAAATAGCAACACTGTTTATATTTAGGCAGCAGGTTTGCGCGCTGCACCTTGGGGCTTAAAAGAGGCGGAGATGGGAAGGGGGAAAGAAAAAAAAAGGGAAATAGCACAATACAGCCACTCACATACAAGTAAAATAGCTGACAGGTGGAATGTCTCAAAGTCAGCCAATCACACAGACAGCATTTGCAGCACACAATTATAAACTATGCAAACACCTTCCAGTCTGTTTTTTTCCCACAAACTCTGCACCATAGGTGTACACATATGGGGGAATTTTAAATGACAAAACTAGCAAAAAATGTTAGGGGTGGCTGTAGCTTTGATCTATCAGTATGTGCAAGTGGCCAAGGGCACTGAGGAGAATAATGCTGACAACCGACTCAGACCGAGGAGGAGGAGAAGAGTGTTCAGACCCAGGATAAACTACCAGGGGCTACATGATCTGGAGATAGTATATTGCTACAGGGTGGACAGCGACATACTTCAGCAACTTGTTGAGCTGTGCCGGCCTCGCCTCAGACCCAGAAACAACAGAGGGGAACCCAGCCCAGTGGATACCAAGGTATGTGAAGCCTTAAGAATACTAGCTACAGGTACTTTCCAAAGACCAACTGGGGATATCATGGGGGTCTCATAGGCATCTGCATCCAGGATACTCCAGTTCCTGGATGCCATGCGGCCACATTTTGCTGAGCACATTTACTTCCCCAGCACCCATGAGGAGAGGACCAGCAATATTTGTGTCTTCCACCATGTAGCAAAATACCCGGAGGTACTGAGTGCCATAGACTGCACGCACATCCACATCAAAGCACCACCCAGTGATCAAGGTAAGGTCTACCTAAACCACAAGGGGTTCCTCTCCATCAACTGCCAGGTCGTGTGTGATGCCCAGGACATTATGATGAATGTGTGTGCTGGCAGCCCTGGAAGCTATCATGACTCCCACATCTGGAATTCATCACAGCTGTAGCAAGCATTTGCCAGTAGGAAGATCCCATATGGCCATCTGGTGGGAGATGCTGGCTACGCACTGGAGTCATGGCTGATGTCACCCATCAGAAACGCATACACACCTACACAAGAATGCCATAATGAGGCACACGCACAAACCAGGATCATTATAGAGCAATTGTTTGAGATGGTCAAGTCATGGTTCTTCTCCCTTGACATATCTGGTGGAGCCTTGCAGTACTCTCCAGCCACATGTGCAAACATGTTCATAGTATGTGCCATGGTACACAATATGATCCTGTGGAAACAGCTGCAGGAGGACAAAATGGGGAAGGGCCACACAGACCCCCACCATTGCCAAGGCCTCCACAGACATAGAGGGACTCGGAGGAAAAACATCCTGAGCCTGCCCCTGTAGGCAGATGGAGATATGTCCAGTATGACCTGTCCTTGGCAAAGAGACAATACATAGCACATACACTGACATTGTAGGGCCCAAGGGACTGATATCTCTCTCTGACTCACACAGACAGTAAAATGGATGCCAAACATCACACCACCCATACCTTACCGTGTGTAGGCAGTGTACTGCGTGCATCTGACAAAGTCAGCCCTCAATCACCATCCTCACAACTCCCTCAGCACAAGGTATGTCAGTCTTCTTAATAATAAATGAATGAAGTAGAATGCTGTGATAGTATATCTATGGTTTTGATTCAAGCATGCAAGGGAATGGGGTGGCTTACTGGGATAGGAGCAGACAAATGACAGTTCTGTGAGACAGCAGAAAGTGTATTCCCATTAAAAACTTACCCACACTATGCAGTACCACCCTAGTTGACAAATACCACTGCAGTATATGTGGTGAGCCAAATAACTGGGGGGTCATAGGTCACATGCATGGATGTCAAAGTGGGGGTCCCATACTCACCCCCAGCCTCACCCAGTAGATTAGCTGCAGAAAACTATACATAAATGTCTGGCAAAGACCCCCACATGGTGACATCCATGAAATTCCACCTACAGACTTACACAGTGATATTACAGCAGGTCTGGCAGTGGCAGTATGGCTTTGAATGGTAGGAAGTCTGAAACTACAAATGTTTATGCCAGAGCAATCTGACCTGTGGTTGATACTGTTATGCCTGTAGTCTCAAAGATAGGGCACACCACTATGCTAAATGGGACCAAAATGTTAAGCAAATAGCACAATCTCTGCAAATGTGTATTGCATACAGATGTGTCACCCCCCCATAGTCCCATAGAAATTCAGTAACATGTCCCTAGCCTTAAGCAGCATCCAGCTATCACCTAGACTGATGGCTCAACATGTACAGAAAGTGTTTGTCAGTAACACCTGGTCGACATACTGGTGCCATCCCAGGGGTGCCCACTGCCAGGAGCCTGGGAACATATGATCATCAGAATGCACTACCTGGCTGCAGATGGCCTACATCTGTCACACCTGGCCTACAGTCCTGTGGCAAATGCCCATGCATCCCCCACAGTGCCCTATTAGAGAGTGTCATGGGGTCCATAACACCAACATAACACAGTCTACAAAATGCAAAGAAAGGCCATGCTGCTAACTGCTAGGAGCAAACCTGCCAGCCTCAGAGAGACAGAAATCTGGACAAAGCCATGAATAATGAGGCGATAAAGGTCCAGAGAGAAGGACACCTTTGAAATACTGCTGTAATAATGTTAGAAAGTTGATGGAATGATTGCATTAGCATGGAATTTCTGAAGGGTATGAAGTCTGAAACTACAACGTCAACTGTCAGTAATATCTGACTTCAACCTTGAGTGACTTGCAAAATACTTTTCCTTGAAAACCATACTGTTTTGGGTAACCAACCAGATATATGAGTCATGAATCTGGACATTCTGTGATACTCTGTACAGTCGACAGGCAGGGCTAGAAGTCTAAACATGGGAATGCACTCATTGCAGGTAGTCCTAGCAGTGGAAGATGGTGACATATCTGCATTCACAGAACCCTGGTCCAGAGCCATGGAGAGTAACACACCCTTCCCTGATCACTCATCCTATGCAACATCCTGACCCCAAAATGTGGTCAGTCAAGCAAAATGAGGTGGGCCATACATACATGTGAGACACACATACACCTCCAGGCTGGTCAAACAGTCTGACACACACAAGACCCTCCAAGTGCAGTCAACCTTTGAGAAGACCCCCTATGCAAAGTATTGGTAGCTATAGGCCAACATATCTGACCCAGGATACCCCCCACATATCTTATCTCCTACAAATCTATCTGGAGTTTGCCTGTCACCCTGATCCTGCCTGACTTATATTACACAAACATAGACTGGAAATCAGACCATACCAGAACAGAAATGCACAGCGATTCCACCACTGTAATATATCACTCAGGTGCTGGACCATTTCCACAGCTTCAGCAGTCAATTGGTTGTAGGCACACCTTTCAACAGGCTGGATTGTGCAAGAATGAGTAGCATTTGGCCCATAATATTGGTGTGTGCATAGTCCATCATGTATTCCTCTGGTAAATCACTGTGATGATCTGAGGAGGTATGTCATGAGGTACTGAAACAATACATGACAGTGTCAAACGTCATATATGTCAGATGTCTGCTCAAACAAACACTGTGACCCTATCAACCCACACATTACTGAGAGAAATAGTTACAATCATCAGATGGCCCATTGTCTCCCCATTTTGATAGGCTATCTTCAGATATCCTGCACCAACAGGTTGAGAGATATGGCTGTAGCACAAAACAAATTGGACTGGAGTACAACAAACCCTGGAATGGAGTCCAGTATTTACTACAGAAGGTCACACTGGGCAAGCTCATACACTTAGAGAATTTTCAATAGGATCTAGGAATTAACAGGCCTTTCCCACCCAGTGCACTTCCCACTGCTCTACATTAACAGTCCTGAAGATGTTTTCTACCCAGTACACTCCCCATTGCCTTACTTTAGCAGTCCTGAAGATGTCTGTCCCCAAAGAAGTCCCTTTCATCAGGCCTCACCCCTATAACCTATGTGGCATGTGTGATAACTGTGTAACACCGTAGTACAAACAACTAGTTAGGTAGGAGTTCTAATTTCATTCCTGCCAAATGTAAAAGTGTGTGTGCATTTATAAGTTAAAGCTTTTGTGTCAATTCAAACCCATTACACTTCCCATTGCTGTACTTTAGCAGTCCTGCAGATATCAGTCACCTTAGAAGTCCCTTTTGTCAGGCTTCAGCCCTATAAGCTCTGTGGTGCATGTGATAACTGCATAACACTGCAGTACAAATAACTAGTTAGGTAAGAGTTCTAATGTCAGTCCTGGCAAATGTAAAAGTGCATGTGTGTGTGCATTAACAAGTTAAAGCATTTGGGTCAATTCAAACCCAGTACACTTTACATTGCCCTACTTTATCAGTTCTGCAGGTATCAATCACCTTAGAAGTCCCTTTAATCAGACCTCAACCCTATAAACTCTGTGGCACATGTGATAACTGAGTAACATTATAGTACAAATAGCTAGTTAGGTAGGAGTTCTAATCTCAGTCCTGGCAAAAGTAAAAGTGTATGTGTTTATAAGTTAAAGATTTTGGGTCCATTCAAACCCAGTACACTTCCCATTGCCCTACTTTAGCAGTCCTGCAGATATCAGTCACCTTAGAAATCCCTTTCATCAGGCTTCTGTCTTATACGCTATGTTATTTGTATGATAACTGCATAGAACTATAGTAAAAATAACTAGTTAGGTAGGAGTTTTAATCTCAGACCTGGCAAATGCAAAAATTTGTGTGTTTATAAGTTAACTATTTTTGGGTTCATTCAAACTCAGCACACTTCCCATTGCCCTACTTTAGCAGTCCTGCAGATAACAGTCACCTTAGAAGTCCCTTTCATCAGGCTTCAACCCTATAAGCTCTGTGGCACGTGCAATAACAGTGTAACACTATAATACAAATAACTAGTTAGGCAGGAGTTCTAATATCAGTTATGGCAAATGTAAAAGTGTGTGTTTGTGTGTTTATAAGTTAAAGCGTTTGGGTCCATTCAAACTGTGTACACTCCCCATTGCATTACTTTAGCAGTACTGTGGATAACAGTCACCTTAAAAGTTCCTTTCATCAGATCTCAGCCCTATAAGCTCTGTGGCATGTGAGATAACTCTGTAACACTATAGTACAAACAACTAGTCAGGGAGGAGTTCTAATCCCAGTTCTGGCAAATGTGCATGTATAAGTGTGTATATGTGTAGTTTAAAGTATTTTGTGGCCGCTCTCACCCAGTACATCACCCATTGCCATACTTAGGTTCATAGGTTCATAGGTTCATACTAGGTTATCTGTCCTGGGTCAATTATAAGCCTAGCCCAATTTTGTTTGGCTTACGCCACCCCTTGATTTGAGTATACTGTCCCTTTTTAAGGTTTAGTTTGCTGTGCCTCTGTCTAATAGTGACACCGAAGTAATCCCTGGGACAAACCTACGATCCCCCATCCACTCATCAAGATTCTTCTTGAAGAGATTCAGTGAGGTGCTCTGTCTAACATGAATTTGAATTCTGTTCCAGAGTGAAGGGAGCCTCTGGGTTATGAATCTGTCCCTCCAGCAAGTTCTATTTATTTCAGTGCTGAGGTTCAAGTCCCTCGAGTGTGTGGCTCTAAGGGATTTAGATTTACTGAGGTGGAGCATGTCCATTAATTCTGGATTGGACATAGCTTTATATGCCAGGCATAGATCGCCTCGAAGTAGGCGGTATGCAACTGAGTAGAGCTGGAGTTTTTTTAATCGAGCAGCATATGGCATCTGTTTGAGTCCCTTGATCCTCTTGGTGAGGTACTTTTGAGGTCTTTCTAATTGCTGCAGGTGTCGGGTAAGTTACATCCCAAAAGGGGCATTGTATTCTATGATGGGCCTGATGAGGGATGAATAAAGGGGCACGATTGCCTCTCTTGGTCTAGATCTGAATCCTTTCATGATGAGGTGGGCTATGTAAAAGGTCTTTCTAACCACTTTGGCAATGTGGTTGTCAAAGGAGATATTGCAATCAACTTGGGTCCCCAGATCCCTAATTACTATTTCTGTACTTAATGGGTTACCGCCTATGTGGTAATTTGTGGGCACATTGTTTTTGCCAAAGGGTATGACTATACACTTTTTGGGATTTAGCTTTAGACCATGGCTCTGGCACCAGTTATCCATCTCTGTGAGACCTTTTTGAAGGATGTTTGTGTCAGCTGGAGAGTTGATTATGGTGCCTAGTTTGCAGTCGTCTGCGAACTTGGTGAGCCATAGTCCTCCCATGTTGGCCTGTACCTCGGAAAAGTATATACCGAACAAGAGCGGTCCCAGGACAGAACCTTGTGGGACACCACTTGTGACTGGTTTCGAGTCTGACATGGCTCCAGCAACTCTCACTCTGTGGGTTCTGTCTTTAAGCCAGTTTGCGACCCATCTTTTGACATAGGGGTTTATATTTAAGCTGGATAGCTTATCTATGATGCCCGAGTGGGGTATTGTGTCAAATGCCTTTGCTAGGTCCAGATAGGCTGTGTGGACTACCTTCCCTTCATCTATGGCTTTGGTGACTGTTTCAAAGAAGTCAACCAGGTTCAAAAGGTAGGATCTGCCCTTGACGAAGCCGGACTGGGTAGGATCTAGTGTCTGTAGGTCCCCAATGTCTTTGTTTATGGGCTCCATGATGATCCTCTCCATAGCCTTGCAGACTAAGCTAGTCAGTCTTATGGGGCGATAGTTTCCAGGGTCTGTGGAGGCTCCACCTTTGTGGAGTGGGACCACTGTTGCTGTACGCCATTCTGTGGGCACATATCCTGTAGTGAGGCTGAGATTGTACAGCTGTTTTATTTGAGGGATTAGTTCTTCTTGGAGTTCATGTAGGACGCAACCCGGGATGCCATCTGGTCCCATGGAAGCAGTGTTTTTTGCTTTGGAGAGGGCAGCCTTCACCTGAGCATCAGAGATGTTTGGGAGGCAGCCCTCTGCCGGGATAGATATTTGCACTTTTTTGGGGGGGGAGGGGGTGTAGAAGTTTGCACTGAACCTGTCTGCCAGGATATTGGCAATGTCTGTGGGTTCAGTGTATTTTTTGTCTTTTTGAATCAACTCAGAACAAGTCTGGGAGTTGCATCCCAGGTTCCTAACATAACTGACAAAAGCCTTATGATTGTCTTTAGTGTCCTGAGCAATTTTTCTCTCGAAGCTGGCCTTGGAGGATTTTATGAGGGATCGTAATTTTTTGCTAGTACTGATCAGGGATGCCTTCCCTATTAGGGATTTTGCTCTATTATGTAGCATCTTCCTCCTTCTGTTGTACAGTTTATTTATGGCTGGGGTCCACCAGACTGGACGCCTGCCTTTGGATGTTTGGGTTTTGGTTTTGTTTGGGATAGCATGATCCATGCATTCCTGGAGATGTCCGTAGAATGCGTTTATATAGGATTCTGCAGTTTGGGCCATAGTTTCCACTGGCCCTGGGGCCTTGAAGGATTCCACTTCGGTTTTGAGAAGTGAGAAGTTCGCTTTTGAGAAGTTTTTCACTGTGGTTTTCTGGGCTGGGGGTGGGGTCGGGATGTGGACATCCAGTGAAATTCCTGACTTTGAGAGTGTGGTCTGTAGGATGCTATAAACTGAAAAGCAGTCTTGCCCATTGTTAGTTGCACATGGATGGTCTCCGATACTTCTTGCAATGCCACTAACCTGGAGGTGTGGATATCCTTGATAAATATGGACACTCCCCCTCCTTTTGTGGTTCGGTCCAGGTTTTGGGGCCGAAAAGCATGATATGACGTATAACCTGGTAGTGCTGGGGTGCTCTCTGGAGCCTTGAACCAGGTTTCTGTCACTGCACAGATGTCGATGTTCTCCATACTGAGGAGAGCTTCGAGTGCGTGCATCTTGAGGTTAAGACTTCTGGCGTTTAGCAGCATTACCCTTAGATTCGTGTTTCTTGTGCTGTCTATGGAGGTGGGTTTGACTTTTGAGCCTTGCCTAAAAAAGGCACTATGGGGGTGGCAAGAGCCTTTGCCAATATCCAAAAGCCCAGTGGTGACAGGTGCAAGCCGTCCCTAACGAAGCAACGTGGTTTGTCGAGCATGTCATCCCAGGCTGACAGACACTGGATCCCCTTAGAATAACACCAAAATTGTAGCCAATTGTTAAAATCGATCATTTTGTCTTTGTACTGTGGCATCATTCTAGGTGATGGTAAGATGCTGCTCAAGGTCAGGGTCATATCGGCTTGGGCTACATGATCAGAGAGCTCCTCTATGTCTCTTTTCATGTAGTCCAGGGAGTTATGTCTCAGGTCATTCACACCAGCATGTACAATGACTGAGTCATATTTGTATTTGCTTTGGAGTGACCTGAGTGCTTGCATTATGTGGCAGATCCTAGCGTCCAACAGGCAGCTCACTGTGACCTTCTCTTTATTCAGCCTGGTGAGCGGGACGTCAATAGAGTCACCTATTACAAGAGTATCAGGTGTGTTATTCAGCCTTAAGGGCTGTGGCTGCTTGGCACACTGACTTTGTGGGCTATGTGTTGTGCGTGTTTTGTTTTGGGGTAGCGTTTGCTTGGATGTCTGCTTTGGAGGTCTTTGTTGCTTATGTATATTTTTATTTAGAGCCTCAGAGTATGTTTTTGTGTATTTATGTGTTTGGTTCACTGATGTGGTGGGACTATGTGATACTGGAATTGTGTTGTGTGAGATTACCTTCTCCTCCTGACTGGTTTCACCAGTTTTACAAGGGCTGGTGATGTTCCTCACCTTAGAAGTACCTTTGGACAGCCTTCACCATATAATCTCTGTGGCACATGCGATAAATGTGTAATACTGAAGTAGCAATACATAGGTAGGGGTTCTAATCTCAGTCCTGGCAAGTATGTGTGTATGCAAGAACAGTATCCAGTCTTGGGGGATTGTCTTTGTGTGAGAGCCATATCCATTGGATGTGGGTTTTGGTACTTTTTGCTGTTGCCCACCCAGTGCATGTCCCACTGTCCACATTACAAGGCCCACAGTTGTCATCCACTGTAGAGGGACCTGTAGACACTCTGCAACCCTATAAGCATTGTGCCATGTGCAATAACTATGTGACAGTATGGAATAGATAAGACAGGCAGCCCATCTAATCCTTGGATATCACTCCCCACTCAGGAATCATACACAAACACACTCAGGTAGGCAGCAACCCCTACATCAGTAGGTGGCCTGCAAACCGGCTCACAGATAGAACCCACAGTGTGAAAGCAATGGACTCCATGCCAGACTGCTAAACAGTCATGAGTGAAGTCCCTCAGGTTGTGGACTTGGGTCCCCTCATGTTTGGTATCCATACCTCTGAGGACCAGCCCTATATGAAGGTGCCCTGTCTGACAATGTTTGCAGATGAGTACAAGGTGGGTGCTATTATTACATCCCCACATGAGGTTGACATCCTTCACAAAGGCCTCTCTGATACCTCTGACTATTGTCAGACATAAGCTCAATGCCAGATGATGTGCAGCCATCCCCTTTGGGTACGACATGGTTCCAATAAAATAATACATTGATGGTAGTCCACTGAACACTGATGTTGGTATAATGGAACTGGGAACACAGGCTGACAGTGAGCTCTCTGTTGCCCACCACAGTGCCACTGTCTTCTGAAAGTCATTCTATGTGTCACTTCTCCTGACTAAGGGTGTTGAATCTGGGAAGTAAAAGGACAGTGTTTCCCTGTACTCTCCCCTCAGTAGGTCAGTCAATGTGTACTATGGCCCATTTGTCATGTACCTCACTGGACACCAGCAACAACATGAGAGTCTGCAAATGTACCTCACAAAGAGGATCTTAGGTACTATACACTTGCCCCATAAGGACAGACTGCAATGACTGCAATGAATCTTTGCCTCATATTGGCTACTTAGGTGCGATCTCTGCCTGACATACATGGCCATGTCTGACCTAACCCAATCAAGAATGCTACATCTGAAGAAACCAATCTGTGCACACAACATGCCCCAGAAACCTCAACCCCATCCTCATAATCAACAGAACATGCTGGAGGGACAGGTTCACAACCCAGAGACTGGCCACACTATGGAATAGACGTCACATACATGTCAAGCAGAGCACATCACTGGCCCTCTTCAATAGAAATCAGGAGGAGTGGATGGGGACTAGAATATCCACCCTGGGGATCACTCCAGTGACTATACTCAGTAGACACACTGGGGAGTATTGTCAGGTGGCAGGATGATAGTATATTCCCATGGGCTAGCCTTGTAAAGCCTCCAGGGCCATTTGCTGCATACACACTTATGAATCTTTGAACCTATGGACCTCAGTACTGTCAATTGTGTGTGTGTGTGTGTGTGTGTGTGTGTGTGTGTGTGTGTGTGTGTGTGTGTGTGTGTGTGTGTGCATTAGTGTGTATAAAAGTGTTTGTGAGTGTGTAAACATGTGGGTGAAAGTAATTGTTGGCCCATCTCACACAGTACAACTACCATTGCCATACCTTACAAGTGCTGTATATGTTATTCACTATATACGTACCTTGGGACACTTCCCAACCTATAATACCAATAACTACATAGTTAGGTGTTCTAATATGAGTCCTGGCATATGTGTGTGTGTGTGTGTATATGTGTAGGTTACAGTATTTTGTGGCCTCTCTCACACAGCACATCACCCATTGTCATAATTTGCAAGGCCTGGTGATGTCCCAAACATTAGAAGTACCTGTGGACAAGTGTCAACCCATAACCTTTGTGGCGCATGCAATGAATGCATAATAATGTAATAACAATAAATAGATAGGTAGGGGTTCTAATCTCAGTCGTGGCAAATGTGTGTGAGAGAAGAGTATCTTGTATGTGTTTGTGTGAGAATGACATCCATTGGATGGGCATGGTGTCATATTTTATGCCATAGTACTCACTGAACATAAAACCAACCAACCTGCCAAACATGAATTAAGAATTGCTACGCTTAATGTAGGTTCACTGACAGGACGCAGCTTAGAAGTGGATGACATGATGATACGGAGGAGGCTGGGCATCCAATATATCTAAGAGACGAGATGGAAGGGCAGTGCAACAAAGCCACTTGGCTTGGGATCCAGACTCTACCACTCAGGTGGTGGACAGGCTAGAAATGGTGTAGGAATTGTGGTGAGACAGAGGCTTCAGAAGTCAGTGAAGGATATCATCAGAATTAATGACAGACTCATGGCAATCAGACTCCGGTGTAATGATAGGACAGTATTCATAATCTCAGCCTATGCCCCACAGCAGGGTTGTGATAGTGATGAAAAGAGTGCATTCAGACAGCAGTTGCAGGACCTACTAGATAAAGCAGGACAACATGAATCGGTGTTGATAATGGGTAACTTAAATGCACATATCGGGACAGACAGAACAGGATATGAGGACTGCCTGGGTCCACATGGGTGGAGCAATAGGAATAAAGAAGGAGAAGCCATTCTAGACTTCTGTCTGGGAAATAGCTTGATAGTAGCCAACACATGGTTCAGAAAGAGAGACAGTCACAAGATCACATACAAGAGTAGACAACATGCAACTCAGGTAGACTTCCTCCTAGTAAGGAAAAGGCACTGGGGTAGAATCCATGATTACAAAGTCATCCCCAGTGAAACCATCGGTTCACAGCATAAACCAGTAGTTGCCACAATCAGCTGCAAGCAGTGGTCAGAGAAGGCTCTAAGGTCAACAGAAACCAGGCTGAAGACCTGGAAGTTGACTGGAGAGAAAGTACAGCAGTTCAAGGAATTGCTCAGGGCTCTAGTACCCCAAGAAGAGGAGGAAATAGGTGGAGTTGAAGAAGAGTGGCAGCGCCTAAAACCAGCATGTGTTAGGACTACAGAAAAGATATGTGGCCGAGCCAGGTATGGAAATAAGGCACATAAGGAAAGCTGGTGGTGGAATGCAGAAGTGCAGGAAGTAATCAAAAGAAAGAAGGAGTGCAGGAAGAAGTGGGAGGTTGAAGAGACTGAGCAAGCTAGAAGGACTACTGGTTGTCTAACAAAGAAACTAAGAAAGAAGTTGCAATAGCAAAGAATAGGGCATCAGAGGCACTCTATCAGCTTCTGGAAAGTGACTCAGTAAGGGGCACAAAGAAACTATACCAGGTTGCAAGGCAAAGACAGAAAGATAAAGAAGATAGTCAGACACCCTTCATAAGGGATTCCAGCAACAACCTGCTTACCAACCCACAGGACATCAAAGGCAGATGGAAGGAGTATTTCCAGCAGCTTCTGAATGAAGAATCCCCCACAGAAGTGGTACTGCCCCAGAAACAGCCTACAAAGAGAGTAGAAGAGGAGCCCAGCTTAGAAGAAGTAAGAGCAGCACTAAGGAAAATTAAGTCAGGGAAAGCAGCAGGCTCAGATGAGGTCAGAGCAGATATGATAAAGATGCTGGGTGAACTAGGGGAGAAATGGCTCCTGAGGGTACTAATTGCAGTGTGGAGAGAAATGCATATTCCAAATGACTGGAGAATATGTGGACAGTACAGAGGCATCAAACTCCTACCACATTGCATGAAAGTTCTGGAGAGGGTTATTGATAAATGGATACGCAGAATAGTAGAATGTAAGATGGGAGATGAACAGTTCGGATTCAGATCAGAATGCAGCACAATTGACCCGATGTTTGAATTGAGACAGATACTTGAGAAGAAACTAGAGAAGAGGAGGGAGTCAAACTGGGCTTTCCTAGACTTGGAGAAAGCATATGACAAGGTCCCAAGAAAGCTGATCTGGGCAGTACTGCGGTGGTTTGAAGTTCCAGAAACACTGGTAGAATTAGTACAGGCTATGTACAAGGACCCAGTGACTCAAGTACGAACAGTGTTTGGCCTTACTGAGGGGTTCCCAGTGGGAGTGGGTGTACACCAGGGTTCAGCTCTGAGCCCACTGCTGTTCATACTGGTAATGGACTACATCAGCAAACAGGTTGGAGGGGTCAGAGCAACAAAGCTGCTGTATGCAGACGATGTGGCAGTACAGGCAGACTCTGATCTAGAACTTCAGCAAAGGATAGGAGAATGGAATGCAAATCTGAAGGCACATGGGATGAAACTAAGCACAGATAAGACAGTGGTAATGGCAGCAGATTGGGGAAATCAGAAGAAACTGAGAATAGAGATAGATGGGAAGATAGTGGAACAGGTAAACAGCTTCAAGTATCTGGGAGGGGTGGTTGAAGAGAAGGGTAGTCTGAATGAAGAGGTCAAAGCTAGAATCAGAGGGGCTGCAGCCAACTGGCATAGAGTATCAGGTGTAGTATATGACAGAAGAATGCCAAAGAAGCTGAAAAGTAAGGTGTACAAGACAGTGGTGCGACCAGTACTACTGTATAGTACAGAAACCTGGGCAGTAAAGGCAGAACAGTTGAAGAAGCTAAAGGTGATAGAAATGAAGTGCCTGAGAAAAGTGGTAGAATGCACACTGCACAACAGGCGAAGAAATGAGGACATAAGAGCAGAAGCCAAAGTAGCTCAAATTCCAGAAAAGATCAAAGAAAACAGATTACGATGGTATGGGCACATGTGTTGAAAAGCAGAAGACAATCTGATGAGGGAAATTTGGGACAGACAGGAAGAAGGTAAGAGGAAGTGAGGGCGTCCAGCAAAGAGGTGGATGGATTGTGTGAAAGAAGATCTGCGACAGTCAGGCATGAGTGTTGAAGAAGGCAGGAGAGTGGCACTGAATCGAGAGAGTTGGCGACAGTTAATACGATACCCCGACCCCATTTAATGGGAAAAAAGGGGGTGATGATGATGATGATGATGATGAGTACTCACAGTACACACTCCTAGGTCTACTGTATGAGGTCCGCTGTTGACATCAACCGTAGTGAGATCTGTTGACACTCTTCAGCCCTATAAGTCCTGTGCAACAGTATGGAATAGTATGATATGAATAACAATATAGGTTGGTCTGCTAATGTCAGTACTGGATATTGTGTGTTTGTGTGTTTGTGTGTGTGTGTGTGTGTGTGTGTGTGTGTGTGTGTGTGTGTGTGTGTGTGTGTGTGTGTGTGTGTGTGTGTGTGTGTGTGTGTGTGTGTGTGTGTGTGCACAATGGTGTGTATAGCAGTCGCTGTGAGTGTGTAGACTTGTATGCGACACTATTATGAGTACTCTCACACCTAGTACAGCCACCATTGCCATACCGCACAAGGCTATGTGATGTTATTTATCTTACAGGTGCCTTGTAACACTCATCACACTAGTAGTCCTGTGACAACCACATAGTAGTGTGGTACCACAACTTGATGGGTAGTGGTTCCAAACACAACACTGGTAACTGTGATCCTGTGCATGTGTGCGTGTGTGTGTGTGTGTGTGTGTGTGTGTGTGTGTGTGTGTGTGTGTGTGTGTGTGTGTGTGTGTGTGTGTGTGTGTGTGTGTGTTAACAGTATTCTCTGTGTGTTTGATCAACATAATATCCTATGGGGGTTGAGGGCATTAGCAAACTGAGGTGTGTTCCACCCACCACACTTACCACTGTCCACTCTACTAGAGCTGATGTCAACCACCATAGACTGAGATACAACCCCTCAGCCCTATAAGCAATATTGCGCATACAAGAACTGTTACACAGACCTGGGAAATGTGTGGAGATACAGCTCTACCTCGCCAATGACATGGTTGATGTGTTACAACACTGCCATACCCCTCATTGGTGATGTCTGCAGGGCCACATCCTGCTGACACACAGACACCTAGAACACAAACAGAATATAGCATGTGAGAACATATTCGCTTAGTGTTACTAACACCAATAATACATCATGGCTGAAAAGGTACACACACACTCTGATGTGTACCCATTACAAATGCTGGATGACAGCACCTAACACAACATTAAATAGCTACACTCTACTAAAGTGGTTCTATATTATACACTCGAAGTTTCAAAACTTCGAACCTCATATGATCGACACCATATGAGCGAAGTTTAAAATGTCAAATATATAAGAAAAAAGAAAAAAAAGAAAAACTTACCTAAATTCTCAAGTCCCCCTGCACCCCCCACACCCCCACAACCTAAATATGCCAACTCCAAGATTGCACTTCATTGCAGAAAAGGGAAATCTTCCCATTCTGTGCCATACAGAGCTATTTGTTTTAACTTTCGAACATGTAAAAGTTTGATCATATGGTGTTGACTATGTGACATTTGAACTTTTACAAGTTCGAGGTTATAATAGGAACCCACTAAAATCACCCTGTGCATCAGACCCATATTAGCATGTCCCTGTGTTGATGTTATGGATGGCATGGATATGGCACAGGTATCATCATATGCACAGGGTGTTGTGTGGGTTTGCCAGAAGCCTAGGCTGGGCCATACGGTTGACATGTGTGTGTGTGTGTGTTTGGGGGGGTTCATTAAATGGGCTGTGCAGGGATGGTATGTGTGTATGTGTGTGTGTGTGTGTGTGTGTGTGTGTGTGTGTGTGTGTGTGTGTGTGTGTGTGTGTGTGTGTGTTTGTGTATGTGTTTGAAGGTGACTTGTCTGATGGTGATGTGTATGTGTTTGTATGTACACAGTCATGCCATGTGGGTGCTCTACACATGGCTAGTTTGGACAGCTGTGGGCCATACATGGCTGGGTATACAGTTCACTGTCTCTGGGCACAGACATGGGAACTGGGCCTGCCAAGGGTATCACTGGCACCACCAGGGCCGAGTCCAGATGTAGTACGACTCCCTAATGGTGACTTCTGTCTGCTGGATCCGCATCCCTGTTGGGACCGGCCAGGATCATGTGCCCATGGCCTGCTGCATTTTGGCATGGACAGGAAACCCCCTTCAGTAGTGCTGTTGGTACTGCCAGTATGGGAAATTGATGGTGCATGGCCACATAGACCCTCAGCTGCTCATGGTGCTGTTATATATCTACATGGCTGCTGGCCATCATCTGCCAAATGCTGAAGCACAGATAGTCTATGGTTAAAGAGTCCAAGGTCTCCCCCTACCATCTATCCATGACCTCAGTATGCTCATGGATAGCTGCAGTGAGTTCAAAAATATCACCACTGACACCAGGGACATGCTCATCCATCACCCTTTGTGTATGTCTGGTATTACGTTCATTACATGCCTGTGCCCCCATGACGGCCCAAAACATGCATCTGATGACTACTGTGGCACTTGCAACAGGAGCATGATGGGCTGCAATCCTCCTCTAAGTACTCCTGCCCATCTGCCTGTGTGGGACCTCACCAGCACTTTGGCTATGGCTAGTCCCTGCACCCTCACTTACCATAGTCACCACAGTAACCTGTTCCATGCCACCACCTGCCAACTGTCATTTATCTGTGGCCACTGGTGATGGGGTATGTGTGAACATTGTGACTGTGTGCAAGGAAGGGGTTGACAATAGTGGGATGCCAACTGATTGCACAGATTCAGCCCCTGACAACCCTATCTGTGCCTCAGTATGAGTATCATCATGATCAGAGTCTGCAGAGACACTCAGATCAGTATCAGAGTAGAGGGACCGCAGCAACCATGTTCACCTGTGAGGGAAAAATATTACTATCGGCACTATAAGGTTTGCTGGTATATACACACACACACACACACACACACACACACACACACACACACACACACACACACACACACACACACACACACACACACACACACACGCACACACACACACAAATACAGGCGAGGTGCCTCAAAGACATCACACAGACCTCACATTAGCCAACTGGGGGCATTCACGATACACAGTCAGGCAATAACATACACACTCTGGACATACCCTCAGCATCATGCAGTGCAGCCCTTTCCAGTTACCACTACTACTAATATACACCTCTGGGATACGTGAGTGATGTTAGTAGATGATGGGGTTTCACCTAGCACACATTGCACCCATGTAAACATTATTGCTGTTCACCTGTATAGCACTGTGGCAACTCCTACAGAACATACCTCCCAGCTGTACAGGGTTTTGCTGAATGTCTACATGTGTGGCTCATATGTTTGCTCTGTTCCTCATAACTCATGTGTTTTCTGATATATTACTGGGTTAAGCTGTGGATTGTTGCCACTAATTAATGTCCTAATTTGAGTTGCAGACTGCATAGCCTGCAGCATATGTATGTTAAAACAAAGCCAGTTACTCAAACAACTTCCCAAGCTTACAGTGGATATAGTAATTGTACACACACCTGTTAACATGCCATGATTTTGTGATATGTCACATGAGACCTCAGAAATCAGGTCATAACATTGCCATAATTTCATATGACATATAACCTGTGCCATCCAACTGTAGAACATACACGTTAATTACAAGTAACATATGGTAAACAAAATAGGTACAATAGGCTGGTTGAATGAGTGTGCACACCCTTAAAGTAATACTCTGTTAAAGCACCTTTTGATTTAATCACAGCATGCAGTCCTCTCTGGAAGGTGTCTATCAGCATGGCACATCTTGACTTGCCAATGTTTGCACAATCTCCCTTGCAAAACACCTCCAACTATGTCAGATTGCAAGGGCATCCCCTGTGCACTGCCATCTTCAGGTCACCCTGCATATATCCTATTGGACATAGGTGTGGGCTCTGACTTGGCCAGTGCAGAACATTGCATGTGTCCTGGTGAAGCCATCCTTTTGTTGATTTGGATGTATGGTTTGGGCCATTGTTGTGTGGAAAGGTGGAATTCTTCACCATCCACAGCTATGTAGCATACACCAGAATGATTGGAGCCACAAGGGACCAGTGTTTGGAATTGTTCATAATCCCCTCTAACTTGGCTACAGGCCTAGTTCCAGCTTGTGAACAGCAACCCCAAAGTAGGACACTGTCATCACCATGGGGGTAGTGATGTTGTGGTGATGTGCAGTGGTGTTATTGTGTCAAACACACCTGTCAAAATTGTGGCCAAAGAGCTCAACCGTGGTCCCATATTACCATAACACATTTTCCCACTTGATTTTGGAGACCTGATGTATTCTTTTCAGACTTCCACCTGGCCTAGATGTTGTTTGGTGTGAGGAACTTCTGCCATCTTCCAACCCTACCATATAGGCAGGACATATGGAAACCACTGAAGATTGTTGTAACATGTAGTACACTCCCAGTACTTGCTAGAGATTCCTGCTACTCCATCACTGTTGCTGTAGGGCTCATGGCAGCCTCCCTGGCCAGTTTTGGTCTTGTATTCTCAGAGACTATGGCGGGATGTCCACTCCTTCGCAATGTCTCTGTAGCCCCATATTTTCACCACTTTCTGATGACTGTCTGCACTGTGCTCCATGGTATGTGCAATGCTGTGGAAATGTTTGGGTACCTTTCTCCAGGCTAATACATTTCAAACAGGTTGTCCTTTAGTGGCTTAGTCAGCTCTATGCAAACCATGGCTGTTGCTGTAGCAGGCAACTGGATATATGTTAGGATAATCCTGGTAGGACAGCTGACCATTATTTGCTGTTAATCAAAGAGTATCTGTAATTGATGGCAGGTGTGTACAAAATAAGATGTACTGCTGTAGTTATATCAAAAGCTGCCTCAACACAGTACTAGATTCATCCTGTGCATACATATGCATCTAGGTTGTTGTACTATTGTTATGTGTCATTATTGTTCCCCTAACATATTTTTTTGCTTTACAATTGAATTGCACAGGTTATAGGTCACATGAAAGGTTGGCAGTATTTTGAACTTGTCTATTATGCTCTCATTTTTGTATATCACAAATATCTACCATTCTAACAGGTGTGTACACCATTTATATGCACTGTATATGATTGTATGCACTGTATATGACTAATTTATACACTATGACCCTAGTTTTAGCCCTTTGTCTCCCCATTTTGTCAGTCTTTGTCCAGATGTTCTGCAATGACAGGTTGTGAGGTATGCTACAGATATGTAATATCTCCTGCAAATAGGCCCCTGTGATTACCACTGTGATGGAGTGCAGTAAACACCACCGTAAGTGGACATGTAGATATTGCCAAATGGCTGAGTTTAACAGTTGTGTGCATGGTCACATGCATTAACTTTCACATTCCTGGGGTACTGGTGAGCCACAACAGGAAAATCCCATACTTACTGACTTCAGGCTGCTGTCCCATAGACCAGAGGGACCTATGTAGTTGTGAGGGAGAGTTATTGTCAGCAAATTCATACATTCATCGGTACAAGATGAACACTACATTTCTGCACAGGTACTGTGCACACTATGATATTACACAATTTGCTGTCCTTCACCATAGATGTGCACTTGTGTGCATTACTACACCCCAACCACTAATCCATTTTGCACTGACATATGCATCTAGAGACTCTATAGAAGTTTAAATGCTACCTTATTACATTGATGTGCACTTTGGCTTTACTTGGATGCTCCTCGCCTGTTGCCTGGGTTACACCCACCTCCATGACTGCTGTCTCCCATGTTTGAGGTTGTGTGGGGGCTACACCAAGGTTGGCAAGGAGCTCCTCTGTCACCATAAGTGGGGTCTGTGTGGCTGGCCCTCCACTGGTAGCAGTACGGTCCCTTGCTACAGCAGCAGGCCTTTGCCGGGCACGAAGTATTAGGTCAGTTGCTCTATGCTTGACCAGATCATATTTGCAACCATGCTGGCCAAAGATGTTCACTCTGTGGGTGATCTCATTCCACAGGACAGTCTGCTCCTGCAGATTTTGCCAGCTACATCCAGAAAGGATGGCATAGTTTAAGATTACAGCTTATGTGATGACTGCTGTCTCCACATCGGTGTAAGGTGGTTGTGGCTGGGGAAACACATCACAGGACCGCAGACATTGCCCAGAGTTCTTTACAGAGCCAGCACATGAATATGGATTGTCATTAGCCACCACTTACAAACACATCATACCCCTTTACATGGCAGCACTGTATGAACATGCATTGTATTAGTGGTCCTGATGTGTCATGTTCCCCTAATGGGGGCCAGTACATTGCATAAACCACCATTCATCATTCACATTTGTGTAGAGGGATGACAGTGGCTGTGTTTCTTGCTGATGGGATGTCAATGGTGCTCAGGCTTTGCTTGCATACAGTGTGTAATGGAGCTGGAAGCATATGCCTGGGTTCATGTAGGATGCAGACAGGAATGTTATCAGGCCCCAAGGGGACTTGCTTTTGTTAACATTGATTAGGCAATTTGCACCTGATCCATGCTGATGAGGGGAGGGGTACTTGTGCTGTGCATATCCACTTATACTGATGGTGATCCGGGGGGGTGATGTTTGCCATAAACCTGTTTGCAGCAGGTTGGCTGTTGCTATGGTGTGTGTGTGTATGTGCTGTGATTGACCACCAATACAGGGTGGGTTGGGTTGTTGCCTCTGAGACTACAGACGTATGTGAAGATGGCCTTGTGATTGCCCTTAGTGGATGTGTCCAATTTGTATTCATAGTTAGCCTTACAGTAATCCACCTGTGACCTAATATGCTCATTCAGACAAAGGTTGACATGATGCCCAGTTGGTGCCTGCTCCTACTTTGCCCTGTATAGCCAGTATAGCATCATATTATGTGCTTTTTTACATTGCTGCTGTCCAACAAAGGGGTTTAATCTACTTTGGTGGAGACAGGTTTTACAAGTAAGGTATTGCTGAGGCCATACAGCTTTGTAAGTGATCATATATCTGTTTGTAGTAGGCATGGACACAGGGTCAGAACACAGTTGGTGACCTCTACAATTTCAACATGATACTCATGCTTATTATATTACACATGTCTGTGTCAGGGCAATGACACCACCAGTAGCTGTAGAAGTGTTATTCGGTTGGATGCACAGAAACTAAGGTTACATACATGTACAGCTTATTTACCTGACGTTTTGCATCCCATGTCAGTTGTTATGAGGCAGCCAGGTACACTTACCCATATATACATATGCACAGGCAATACCTGCTATACATTTCTGTTCTATGTCAGTATGGCACACTGTAATTACAGTCTTGCTGCTCAGTCACTCATGTCAATCTGTTAGGGCAGGACATCTGGCGGACACCGAACAGACATGGTGGGCTATGGGTGACAATTAGTGACACTTTCATATTGCTGTAACACACGTATGTCATGTCATTTGTTAATGCAGTAGCCTTTGCATTCACAGACATACACTGGAGGAAACTTAAAAATAGATTGGGCAAACACCTTTGAAACATTAGGGACCATTGTGTAGTCAATGCTGTGGCAAAACACATCAATCAATACACTGACCACAAATTCAAGTTTGGTGTGCTGGACACCATACCCCCTTCATTAAGAGGAGGAGCCTGGCCTTTCCTGTTAGAAAAAGCCAAATTATTTTGGCAGATCAGGTTAGATTCCACAAAATGGCCAGGCTTAAACGAATACTTATCTATATCTAGCTTTTTAAAGCTTAAGGTGTTAAATAGATAAGACATCCCTTTGTTCCCATATGTGGGTGTCTGTTACTTTATAACAACTCATGTGACTATGAACCCAGAATTAACTTAGAATACATGCATACACATGTTTACATCTGGACCCACTGACCTGAACATATTGATTTTATTGCAGTTTTATTTTATTTCTTATTTTCTTTCTTGCCCATTTCAGTATGATGACATACGTAAGAGATGTGAAAGTATATTAGTTAGAATCGAATGGGTACAATAAATGTTGATACATTTTTTAATTTGAAGTTATTTTTATATAGGAACTTGTACGTTCTGAGTGCTTAGCTCTATGCCCTTTGAAGCACCGGTATAACTGTATGTATATATTTATGAAACATTTAATATGTTCTAATATGCCTTTATTATATGTTTTTAAACATTATACTAGCAATTTATGTTTGCACTGTGTAATAACATGTAACATTTTTACATTTGGTGTCCAGGACCATAGCCTTCAGTTATGAGTATGATTTCCCTTTAAGTTTGCAAAGAGGAAATGATGTAATATGCCTTGCTTTATTTAAATGCAGTTTTAGCTCTTTTTTGCTTGTCTGATGAAGTTCCTGTATTGTTTTTAACTTGGGACGAAAGTGTTTACAAGCTTTCACTGCTGTTCTGAAAAAAAACGTTTACCTGCAACTGGTGCAACCCGTCTTTTTGGATTTATACACTAGAGGATGTCTGACGCTCATATGGAAGGCAGAGAGGAGAAAGGCTAGGGATGTGGTAGTGAGGGTAGGAACTGTTAATGTTGTGAGTATGACTGGTATGGGGACAGAGCTAGGTGGTATGCTGGACAGAGGAAAGGTAGATATAGTGTGTGTGCCAGAGACCAGATGGATGGGGTGTACAGTTGTGTGAATCAGAGTTGGGTACAAATAGTTCTATCATTGTGTGTATGGGAGGGGAACTGGTGTAGGGGTTAACCTGAAGGAGCATTATGCCAAAAGTGTTTATGGAGGTGATAAGAGTGTTGGGTAGAGTGATGTTTAGATGGCTGGGAATTGATGGTGTAATGATGATAGTTGTTAGTGCATATGCTCCGCTAATTGTGTGTGTGATGGATGAGACCGACATACTTTGGTGTGGTTGGATGAAGTGGTGATGAGTGTACCCAAGGGTGAGAGAGTGGTGATTGGACCAGATTTTAATGGGCATGTTGGTGAAGGGGACATAGGGGATGCAGAATTGATGGGAAGGTATGGTGTTAAGCAAAGGAATGTAGAAGGTGAGATAGTGGTGGAGTTTGCAACAGAGGTTGGACATGGCTGTGGTGAATATGTACTTTTACAAGACCGAGGGGCATAGGGTGAGATACAAGACTGGAGGAAGATGCGAACAGGTGTATTATCTCTTATGCAGGTGGGCCTGTTTGAAGGGAATGGCAACTGTAAAGTGGTGACAGGGAAAAGTGTAGTTAGGCAGCATGGAATGTTGGTCTGTGGGATGATGTTAGTGATCAAGAAGAGGGGAGGAGTGTGAGGGCAGCACCATGGATCAAATGGTGGATACTGAGATAGGGTGATTGTGAGGTTGAGTTCAGGGAAGAGTTAAGACAGGCAGTGGGTGGCAGTGAAGACTTAGCAATTTTTTGGGTAACTACATCTGAACTAGTAAGGGAGATGAGTAGAATGGGGTTTGGTGTGACACCTGCACAGAGGAAGGAGGACAAGGAGACCTGGTGGTGGTATCAGGAAGTACAGGTGAGTATACAGAGAAAGAGGTTGGCCAAGGAGAAGCGGGATTGCCTGACAGATGAAGAAAGTAAACAGGTGTATAGAGAGATGGGGTGCATGGCAAAGAGAGTGGTGGCAAATGCTGAGGATGGGGCTTCTGAAGGGTTGTATGTAAAGTTGGACACCAAGGATGGAGAATAGGACCTGTACCAATTGGCTAGACAGAGGCACGTAGCTAGGAAGGATGTGCAGCAAATAAGGCTGTTAAAGGATAATGGTGGAAGTGAACTCACAAGCGAGGAAATTGCGTCGAGCAGGTGGAAATAGTACTTTGATGGGTTGTTGAATGAAGAGAATGGGGGAGAGAGAGAAGGTTGGATGATGTGGGTATGGTGAATCAGGATGTGCAACAGATTATCAAGGGGGAAGTAAGGATAGCTATGAAGAGGTTTAAGAATGGAAAGGCTATTGGTCCAGATGGCATACCTGTGGAATCATAGAGGTGTTTAGGACAAATGGCAGTGGTCTTTTTAACTGGACTGTTTACTGTAATCTTTGAAAGTGAGAGGATGCATGAAGAGTTGATAAAATGTGTTTGGGTACTGATTATGACAATAAGTGTGGTATGGAGAGCTGTAGTAACTACAGAAGGATAACATTGATCAGTCACAGCATGAAGTAATGGTAAAGGGTGGTGGAAGCTAGGTTAAGAAGGGAGGTGAGGATTACTGATCAGCAGCATGGTTTCATGCCAGGACAGAGCAGTACAGATGTGATGTTTGCTCTGAGAGTGTTGATGGGGACATACAGAGAAGGTAGGAAGTAGCTGTGTTGTGTCTCTGTGGACTTGGAGACAGCATATGACAGGATGCCTAGAGAAGTGTTATGGTATTGTATGAGGTGTTCAGGAGTGGCAGAAGAATCTGTAAGAATGCTACAGGATATGTACAAGGCTAGTGTGACAGTGGTGAGTTCTGCATTGGGAGTGACAAGTGCGTTTAAGGTGGAGGTGGGAGTACATCAGGGATCAGCTATGAGCCCTTTCTTATTTTCAGTGGCGATGGACAGGTTGACAGACATGATCAGACAGGAATCCCCGTAGACTGTGCTGTTTGTTGATGATATTGTTGTCTGTAGTGAGAGTAGGGAACAGGTTGAGGAGACCCTGGAGTGGTGGACGTATGGTCTAGAGAGGGGTGAATGATGGTCTGCAGGACTAAGATGGAATATATGTGTGTGAAAGGGAGGGAGGGTAGTGGAATGGTGAGGATGCAGGGAGTACAGTTTGCAAAGGTGGATAGGTGTAAATACTTGGAACAACAGTTCAGAGTAATGGTGAGTGTGGGGGAGAGGTGAAGACGAGAGTACAGGCAGGATGTGGGTGGTGGAGAAGAGTGTCAGATGTGATTTGTGACAGATGAGTACCATTAAGCATGATAGGGAAGGTCTACAGAAGGGTAGTGAGACCAGCTATGTTATATGGGTTGGAGACATTGGCACTGAAAAAAGAGGCATGGGTCAAAGCTGGATGTAGCAGAGTAAATGATGTTAAGATTTGCACTAGGTGTGCCGAGGGTGGACAGGATTAGTAATATGTATGTTAGGGGGTCAGCCCAGGTTGGACAGCTTGGGGACAAAGCCAGAGAGTGGCAGGATAATGTTGGTTTGGACATGTGATGAGGAGGTATGCTGAGTATATTTGGGAAAGGATGAGGCTGCCAGGTAAGAGGAAAAGAGGAAGGCCTGAGATAAGGTGTATGTATGTAGTGATAGCGGACATGTAGGTGGTTGGTGTGACAGAACAAGATGCAGAAGACTGGAATACATGGAGACAGATGATCTGCTGTGGCGACCACTAACGGTTACAGCCAAAAGAAAGAGAAGGTGATGTTGTAATATACAATTATCTGCCAGACATAACACAACTCTTGATGACATAACTAAAAATATGAGGCACACATATGATCAGTGAGCATAACACTGGACAGTTGAATGGTATGAGCTCAGTATATCACATGCAGTTCAACACACAAAGCTGCAGCAGTATTTCAGTATGCAAATACCCTGTATAGGCCCATCACATGTCTGAGACAAACATGTATATCATATTTGTATTGACAATTAACATATGGATATCTGCGACATCCCAGTAGCTGGCCTAGCAGTGTCACAATCAGTATTGTGCAACACACACTCCAATAGTGGTTATATGTGAGCCATCCTTTCCTGGGGTGACTCAGGGCCCTGAGCTGTGTTCTGTGTCACTGCAGACAGGCACAGATGTTATGGCCATAAGTTCTGCTCAGCAATATATCAGTACAGCATGTGTTGTTGAGACATTGTTTAAACTTCCTATTTTCCATGTTTACATACCCTCTGCTACATTCCATTACATGCTTAACGGTTTGACATAAATGCATTTATTTTTCAGTTCAGTTGGTATAATCCATCAGTTTCTGTGTGTGTATGTGCGTCTGTCTGTCTGTATGTTTGCTTGTTTGTTTTTGTGTGTATGTGTGTGTGTCTCTCTGTCTCTCTCTCTCTCTCAGACAGATGTAGGATGTACATCTATTTTTTATAGGCAGTAGCTTGCCTTTTGTAGGTAATGCTCATGAGCAGCTGATGGCCTGTGCACCAATTGGAGTCCCACACTCGCTAATTGCATGTAGAACAGCTGTGGTATCATCCCCATACCCAATAGCATGGAAACACACTCCTTTAACTGAGTACTTCATGTGGGCATTGCCCCTTTTCCTTGCCTGTGGGGAGGACTTCATGGAGGTGTGTGACAAACAGCATCACAGAGGGTAGTTGAAAATACCTCTTACAACAAAAACTGTGGAGACATCCCAACAAACTGGGAGAGAATGTTCCATACATAGGGACAGAATGTAAGTATTCCTGTTATACAGTTGAAGTATTGATAGTTTGACAGGGTTTGTGTGGATATGGTGGTTTTTCATGAATTTAAGTCTGATAGTGTTATGTGGTTGACATAACTCTCAACTGTAGGGCTATCCACAGACTGGCCAGAGTTTAGACTCTTACATTTGGTGTGTTACTCACACATTTTTTGACCTTGGAAATTCAGTAGCATACTCTGAGGATTGCAGTCAGTAAATGGTAACATTCATGTGTGTTTCTGACTTCATATCCCCCAGAACAGATATGTTACAACAACCTTGTTACACCAGCAACTTTCTCAATTTAGAACAGCAATATGTCAATAATGCCCCTGTGTTTGGGCCTCTGCCCCCAAGTATGTCAGGCTTTGTCCAGATGTTATGCTGTAAGAGGTGGATAGGTATAGTATATCAATATATAGTGACTTAATTCCTGACATCATCCCAGTGATGTATCAGACTGCCAGACATGTTATGTGTAGGAGACCTTATATATGAGTACAAAGCCTGGATGTTCTGTGGGACTCTATACAGTTGAGAGGACTGTGTATTTCTGGCAATTGTTGACAGACTTTCAGGATTGTGTAGCAGTGTATTGTGAATGTGTTAGTTGGCCTGTGTAGAGATGGGGGTTAAGTGTTATGGGTCATTTTCTATCTGACTTTGCATGCTGATCCAGTTTCTGGTGCTCTATCAGCTGTATATGTTTATAGGGGCAGATTGGCACATGCCTCATACCACAGTCAGGCGTCAGACTACACTGTGAATTGGGCCAGTATATGTAGGGGTAGTGTGTGAGTGGCAAACATGCTGATGATCCTGTTCACATAGATTCTGTACTCTACTGTTCATGTGGCTTACCAGTATGTCACTTTGAATGTGGTGAGATTGGTTATGGGTATGCACTTTCACATTGGTGTCTGTTTGTCAGTGCTGTTACATCCTTGAAGTGCGTGATATATTTGCAATTACATGTGTATTCCCCCATAGCAAAATTGGGTTAGTGTTGTCTCAGTCTGCCTGTAGTTTAGACCGTACTTGGTGACATGCCTAGCAGCTCAGTGTAGTTTTCCTGCTGTGATGTTATGTCCGGATATTTATCAGATGTACTGTTTCCTGGCCCCCATACGTGTTGTGTATGTATGACACATCAGTGAGATGATGTGAGGATTTATGACAGTAACTAGTGAGGAGTAATTTGGTTTTGGACTTGGGCTATTCCAGTCAATATATGTTACAACAGGCAGGAGGGTGTTACTGCATCAACTGTGTCACCTTATCTACTCCAGTATTTGGGATATGTTCCCAGTTTCATGGCTTTACTCCCCCCCCCCTTTGTCAGGCTTGGCAAGATTTGTTGCACTAAGGGTTTTCTGAGCATACCTCTCGACTGGGCAGATTGTTGCAGACTGTCCAGGTTTATTGCTCATATTTCTGGTCTGTTCCACAGAATCATTATTTTCATTTCTGTGGTAAATCACTGTGATGATGTGAGGATTTCTGTCAGTAAATGATGATACATTTCAGTTTCAGAACTCACATCTTTCTGAACATGTATGCTGACTCAAATCCTGTTACTGTAGCAACATTGTACATTTATAACGGCAGTACATGCATTATGCCCCTGGTCTTGGCCCATTGTCCTCCCATTTTGACAGCCTTTGTCCAGAATGCTTGCACTAAGAGATGGAGAGGTGTGGTGCTGGGTATGACTCCACTACATGTTATCAGCATATATATATATATATATATATGTATATTTAGATATATATATATATATATATATATATACAATTCTCTTACTATGATGTACAGTGTCCTGAGTTTAAGGCTTGGCAGGGCTGATTATTTTCTTGCTGGCCAGAACAGTGGCTGATGGAGACAGGGTGATTAAGGCAGTTTTAAGCAGCTGAAAGTAGGTTTGTATGGGTTTGCACAATGGTAAGCGATGCTAACACACGGTTAAATGGGAAACTGCTTAACTTGTGTAGGCATCGCTTAGCATTGCGCAAACTCGCTTATTGTCACATACTGCTGCTTACTACAGCATACTCCCGCTTACCTCCATGCTAATTTCTTTAAAAGAAAAGAAAAAGGG
This sequence comes from Protopterus annectens, assembly GCF_019279795.1. Classification (NCBI taxonomy): domain Eukaryota; kingdom Metazoa; phylum Chordata; order Ceratodontiformes; family Protopteridae; genus Protopterus; species Protopterus annectens. The sequence goes on from NC_056733.1 coordinate 1,850,813,870, forward strand.
GTGATGGGAAAGTGATGAAAAAGGGGGCATATTGAGAGAAAAACAATATGAAAGATAGCTAGGGATGTGCAGGATGGGTGTAGGGAAGGTCCATCATTGTCTATTTCTGACACAGTAACAGCTGTGCATTTGTACAGAATATGGAGGTGAATTTGGACACTCAAACACCTGAAAGAGGGGTGAGGACAACAGTAATGTGTTGTTAAGCCAATTAGACCAGATTACATGTGTCCAGTGGACACATGTGTGAAATGGACAGCTATGTATGGGGCGACATTTTTTGGGGAACAGATTTTCCTTGTTTATTTTTTTTTTATAAAGTGAGAGTGGGATGTTGGGGAAGGATAGTAGGTATATTTTTGAAGTAAGTAGGGTAGGAAGACAGACAAGACAGCAAACAGGGGTGGTATATGACACATGTTGGGGCAAACATCTTGGAAGGGGAGAGTGGTTGGGAATCGGAAGCCCATGAGCCCTCAAATGGATACAGTGGGCCTGAGGTCCCCACCCATGGGCAGTCACCACTGCACCATCACAGCCCCAAAGTTGGCTGTGCTGTGGGTGAGCAGGGGGGGGCAGACTGACCCTCAAGATGTGCCACGCAGCCCTCAAGCTGGCATAGCTGATCTCTGAACTCCTTTCAAAGCCCGCTATGCACCAATCCCTGGACCTGACTACAGGTGATGGTGTCCTGTCCACTCCCACTCTCAGGGGTGGTGTGCCTCATCCCCTGTGGCTGTTCCACCCGAAGGTGGTGCAGGACCAGTGGACAAGGAGGTCCTGGTTTGGGTTCCAGATGTCCTGGGGCCTGGTGCTGTAGCCAGTTGAGGCAGGACAGGTGGATCTGCTGGAATCGGCCTTCCCAGACATGCTATGATGTTGAGGTTTTACAACATATGTTGGTTAGTCATGAACAACACATTCCAGGATTAGTTATAACAGCATGCATGGGTGTTCCCATTAACCCAAGACAACAGATTTGAGACAGTTGCATAGCAAACAGAACACATGCATATATGGAACCACAGTGGACATTATAATGGCATGCAGGTTACATTGATAGCAGCAGGCCACCAATGATAGTACTTTTATGGGAAACATTAATAATCAAAAGTTTAAATATTTTTAGAACAATAGAACACATGCCCCAACAGTAGGTTTGGTGAAAAACATACCCGTTGATTTATGTGTTTAGATTATTGGTGCAGATATGGTGGGAGAGAGAGAGAGAGAGAGAGAGAGAGATGTCAATTAACTGTATAGGCTTCAATTCCTCACAAATTTAATGATCATTGCTCTAATCATTACTCTCAAGGTATTGCCTCACTTTACATTGACCAATGGCCTTGGGTTGGGCAGTGGTATGTTTGTACACAGTGTATTGCCTCACTTTACATTGACCAATGGCCTTGGGTTGGGCAGTGGTATGTTTGTACACAGTGTATAATAACAGCCTTCTTACAGATAATTTACACATTTTCTTACCTGGCAGACCTGTGGAGGAAATTTCTGTTAACAGTACCTGACTCTTTCTACACATATTCACATAGTCAAGGTTACATATGTGCACTCATACTGTGTGTGTGTGTGTGTGTGTGTGTGTGTGTGTGTGTGTGTGTGTGTGTGTGTGTGTGTGTGTGCGCGCGCGACTGCCATACTCTGCCTTGTTTTCTGTCTGTCACCCTGGGTGTTTGCAGCAATGATCACTAGCCGTGACAGCGTGACACTTGAGGGGCATTTATTGGAGGAGACTACTTGGTGTCTATACTTATCTTGCTGTCATTTGCAACCTTGGGGTTGGACAGTGGGTGTTGTACAGCCTTCTTACAGCTAAGATATACCTTTTCTTACCTGGCGGACCTGTGGAGGAAATTTCCCTTAACACTACCTGACTGTTTCTACACATATTTACATATTCCTGGATGAAATTATGCATACAGCTTACTACCATTCCTGGGATTCAAACTGTACCTATGTGTGCAAAAAATTGCAACAAGTTTGTGTTTTATCAGAATGAGCTATTGAGGAACTGCTGTCTTTTGTTTGACTGTTTTCTGCCTAATAATCTCGTGGTTGTACAATCTGAACTTGTAAATTCTGACATTCGTGCATGGCAGATAGTTCTTATACTGTGTATTCTACTTTGACATAGCACAGTCTGGTAAACACTGGTTAACACAACATTACTATTCAGGTATCAGATATTGGTGCATGGAACATTTCATTTCATCTCCTGTTTAACAAATCCATGGTCTTTGTCAGATGAGCCTCGATTATTTAATGCTTTCAGAACTATAGTTGCTGTGCAGAACCTGTACACATTTAGATTCATACCGCCACATACCACAGTAAACACAAACAGTCTGGGGTTTTGAGTTTTATTGAGAGATACAGATACTTTTATTGATGTATACCCTGTACATCACTATTAATCTGCTAATGTCTCATTTATTCAGTACAAAAAATACACATTTTTAAATACTGACAGGTGACATTCTACTCCTTTCTATTTATTTTCCCTGTATATTACAAGCTAGATTTGTACTTACCAGCCTTGGGATGCAGCCTTAGCAGCCTGCTGGGGTGGGCGTCCAAGTTTATGGCCCTGTCATCTGCAGCTGTACAGGAGCTAGAGAAACATTTATGCATACCTATCCATCACATACACAGGCTGAACTTTGGCAAACACTAATTGATACTGATACGTACACACATCTGGAACATTCCCTACCCATGCATCTTGGACTCACTGGTTCAAAAGCTTCCTCTTTCTATGCTTCAGGTCAGCAAAATGGTGCTGGTCCTGCTCACCAGTCCGAGGGATGCCAGTGGCACTGGTGAGATCACGTGTAAGATGGTCCCAGGCCTCCACTTTGTATTGAGAGCCCTGATACTGGTCCTGCAGCAGTCTCCCTTCATGGTCTTTTACTAGGAGTCAAACCATGACCCTGGACTCCTGAATGCCCCAGCACTGCACCCAAAAGCACACACCCTCACCAACGCCAGCCATAGTGCCTGCAGTGATGCGATACAACTGGTTATGAGCTGTATTCCCACCTGTGAGGTTTAAATAGGGCTGATTTCCCACACTTTGCTTTGATTAGACAATTTTGAATATGCTGAGCTAAGCTAAGTGATGGGCAAACCCGCTTAGCTAAGATAAGCATTACTTAAAGGGGTAGATGCTAAGCGCTGCTTACCAGTTTGTAAATGCACATAGCTACGCTAATTATTGCTAAGCATTTAAATGCAGTCTTAGTACACCTCAGCAATGCATGATGTGTAAAATCCCATTATATATAATATTGTACTTTACTTTTGAGGAGCTTTTCTTCCCGGGCCTCTGTTGAAAATGGACATGTATCCAGCTGGACTAGCCCGGTCAACAAATGTAAAATAAAAAATAAATAAAATAAAAAATGTAAGCAATGTTTACACAGGCTAAGCATAGCTGAGCACAATTTAGCATTGCTCAGCTTTCATTTTATGGACTATCAGGATTGTGATTAATTCCTTATTAATGACATATTATGATATGTATGTTTACTTTCCATAACATCCCCCTATGTGCTTTACTTACATTATATTCTTTTGTGGGTATACTGTATGGGACACTTGTGTTTATATGGGGGTTTCACATCTTTACTACACTGACACCTCACAAGCCGCAGTGGTGCAGTGGTAGCATTGTTACCTCACAGCAAGCGGTTCTCCCGTTTGATTCTCAGCTGGATCGCCTTCTGTGTGGAGTCTGCATGTCCTCCCCACGGTCGAGTGGCATTCAAAAGACATGCATAGAATGGGTGTGCCTTCGTTGAAGGTTGGGCATCGAGCTGGCACCTCGGCACCCGTAAAAAATCTACTGCCAATCATTAGCAGACCGGAATTCCGCTGTGGTGACTCCTAACTGGGGAAAGCTGAAAGAAGAAGAAGAACTACACTGACACCTCACATTTGGACCTGCTACACTACCCTGGTTAACAAATGTATCTTATTTTTACTACCTATTTATAAAAAAAAAAAATTTTCAGTGCTGCTTTCACATATAAAAATGAATGGACTGCATTAGGGCTCGAACCATGAATGACTGCATGCAAGGCAACAAGTGTAACCACTACACTATCTCACTTTGTGTATTGTGGCTGTAAATTTTTGCTTAGCTCCTTCTGATATTTAAGCTGTGCTGCACACAGCTGTGGATGCACACACCCTCTCAGCTATGCTTAAAGTTTAGTGGGGATGAGGAAAAACATTTGTTTTATTTTTCTCAGTTTAGGGATATGCACATAGCTAACAGTCATACCTCTCCACCTCTTAGAGCATAAAATCTGAACAAAGCCTAACATGATAGGGAGACAAGGAGGGACAGATTTTAAATATTGTTCTTACAAACTTTGAAAGTTGAGAGAATAAGTTTTGCATTAGCATGACTTAATTGAAGGATGTGGAGTCTTAGACTCAAATGTTTGTCATTTTTTAATGACTTTGAGTCTTAGCTCTTTGCCAGGACAGTAGGAAGACCACACCTAACATATGAGGCACAAATCTTTACATTCTGTGAATATCTGTTCAGTTGGTAGGTATGCTAACAGTGTCTGTGGACACTGTTTTTGCTTTCAAAGAGCTTTACGGCACTTCCTGAGTGCAGGGGGCATGTTTACTGTGCTAGCACTGCTCGGACACACCTCCTGCACTCATTCATGGATCGTGCCCGTGCAGCTTATACAGCAGAGCGCCTTCATGAATATGCAAGGTGCACTACTGTGCTGCACAGGCATGATCCACTCCATGCAAGAATAGACTTATTCTTGCACGGAACCTTCATGAATCCCAGGGATTGTAAAAGCAGAAAACAACTAGCTGAATGGGTGCTGTGTAGGCTGTTGGCACCAACTGGAAAGCCTTTTGTATTTGTTAATGTATGATTTTATTGTGACAGGCTTTCTTGCCTCCATTCGTATCTGCTGCTTGTTCTCAGTAAACAGCTGACTAAAAGGAATTAAGTCCCTATCATTCAGGCAGTCAATTGAATTTGTTTGGTGTCAGGGTATATCAAACACTCCTGTTCTTGTGTGAGTAGAGCCAGTCTGTGAGGAACATTGTGGCAATTGCCTCTGACCATTTCCAAAAGAAGGGAGTACCACACTTGTCTGGGACAGAAGGGAGTCACTGCAATGGTCTCAGGGAATTCCTTCTGAATATTCAGAATTACCCTAGATATTAGTGGAAAGGGTGGCAAAGCATACAGCAACATTCTTGTCCAAAGAAAAGACAAGGCGTCTGTCTTCTAGGCTTCTTGCATGGAGGTCTGGAGCAGAATCTTGCCAGGTCATTGTTCAAAGAGGAGGCAAAGATGTTTAACTGAAGAACTTCCCCAAAATGGATCAAATCTTGGAAGACCCATGATCTAGTTTACATTTGTGAGGTTCTGCCCTTGATCTACTCAGTTTGTCTGCTACAGAGTTTTACAATGATGCAATGTAGTACGCCTCTAGAGTGAGATTGTGCTATAAAGCAATCTTCCAAGCTAACATGGATAGTCTGCAAAGGGGGATTGACCTGGCACCCCCCTTGATTTTTGATGTAACACCTGATTGCTTTATTGTCTGCAACAACTTGAAGAGGTCCATGGGACCAAAGATGCTTCAGAGTCTTAAGTGCTTTGATCAGGGCAAGTATCTTTTATATGTTTGTGCTTTTGTCAGTCCTTAGTGTCCCACACACCTTGAATTTTTACCACTCTTGAAACTGATCCCCAAATAAAGTCCAATGCATCTGTGGGGACTGACTGCTTTGGAACAGGGATGGAGTAGGGGAGACCTAGATATAGGGAGATCTGTTGTCTCCACCAAGGGATTTCTCTTTTGACAAACCCAAGCACTGGCATCTGAGAAGACAAGGGGTGCTGGTGCTGGGACTAAAGATACATCAAATACCACCTTTCTCATGTGGAACCTTGCCATGGGTAGCATGAGAACTGTAGAATATGAGACCCAAAATCCTGAGGCCTGCCCTCCTAGTGACCCAAGTATGAGTGGAAAACCTTAGAAATACTTTTAGATATTGATCTATTTTTTTCTGAGGACAGAAAGTTATATGAACTGTAGTGTCTTGTTGATATATTAGGAGCACAATCCTTTGAAACTGAGTCATGTAATACCTGTGAATGTTCTCTTGGAATCACAACTTGTGTAAGAGATCTCTCACCCAAGAGAAATTAAATTCCTGACACTTTGAAAAAAGACTGCAAAAATACGCAAGTCATCTGAATATGGAAGACATGGATACCTTTTGTCAGTAATGAGTTATAATTGCAGCCAGATATTTTGTGAATATTCTTAATGCAGCAGATAGTCCAGAGGGTAAGGCAGAGAACTGATATTTTTTTTTAATTTATTTTTATTTATTCAACATTTGCTTACCGGGAAAATCCAACTTGGAATGAAGCCCATTTTCAGCAAAGGCCTGGGGAGAAATGCTCCAGACGCATGTCTTTGTAACATGATCTAGAAATGCCTGTAGTTTGGATGAATAGGAATATGATGATAAGCATTTTTAAATGTACTGTTACCAGCAACTTGAATGAGGAAGCAGAGGTAACAGGTTATGAAGTGATATCATTTTGAAGTTGGGCACTATCCCAAACAGGTTTAGGAAAGAAAGATCCAGAACTGGTCTCCAAGCATTTTCTTTCTTTGGCACTAAAAAAGTCCTTGAGTAAAACCCCTTTATCACCTTGAAAGCAGGAACTGGTTCTATCACTACCCGGGGCAGCATGTGATGAAGGAGAGGTAGAAGTAAAAGTGACTGATCAAGAGGATGAGGAAGTATGCCTTGGAATGGAGGAATTTTTTTCCCATTGCCATCTGTAACCTTGTTGAATGTTCTTCAGGATCCATTTGTCTGAAGATATCGTTTCCAAAGAGAAATGTAGAGATTTAGACTTTCTGGGGAAAAAAGTGGCCAGAGTAGGAGAGGGGAAACAGAGTCTCTTAAATAGTCATTATGGCTAATTGGACTCACTGTTCTTGATTTGGGGAGTGTCCAGAATTCTTCTTGGAACCAGCTTGTCATTTTAATTTAAAAGTATTTTACATTTTGTTGAGACTGTTTGTTTATTTTGTCTCTTACCAAAATTGGATGAGGGGTTAGAGAATCCCTTGGAAAATTTGGAAAAGGAGGGCTGAAAACTTCCTTGTATCAGCTTACCCCTTTCATTACACTCCTTGATGACCTCTGCATCAGAGGGGCCACAAATTAAATCTCTTATGAAAATGAGAATTTAAAATCTAATCTTTAACATCATCTGGATAGCTCTGAGGGCATAGCCATTCAAACCTTCTCAAAACAGTACCATTGGCTCTTGACAAAGTATCAACAGAGTTATATACACACAGTATACACTAAGTAGTGACCTGAACAGCAGAAGAAATCAAATTATTTAAAGCAGATTTTTCCTCACAAGAAGAAACTGCAGACAAAACATTCCTCATACTTTCACAATTATTCTGGGCAAACCTTAAAATATGAGCCTGACAATTCAAAATTCTGAAAATCAGAGTTGCAGAAGCATACACTTTTTTTCCATACTCATCAGTAATTTTCCTAGTCTTATCAGAAATAGTAGGATTGGAATTAATTGTTTGTCAGCAGAATGATTAAATAAAGATAGCCTGCTGGATCAAGTTTATGAAGAATATATAAAAACTTAAAAAAAGTGAGGAACCTTGTACATCCTGTCTGTCTTTTTAGAGGCTGTGGGTTGACTGTCAGGCAAGTTGCAGGCAGTAGCACACACACTGGTGTGGACACACACACACACACACACACCCTCCAAAGCTGACAGAACTGGAGGAATAGGTACAGGTTCTAGAAATGCCTTCTGTAACATATCATGGTGTTTTCTTGGGAACTGAGAAACTCCAGTATTCTCCCACTGAAAACACTGGCACATTCTAGATACAGTCCCAGAGAAACAGAACCCTCTCACTGGGAGAGTCAGAATCTGATCTCTCCTCTGAGTCAGAATCAAAAATTGGAAGAGAAAACTTTGTACCTGTCCCTTCATCTTCCTGTCTAGGTTCAGAATCTTGAATCTCATTAAGAAAGAGGTATCTCTCTATATTTTACCAGAAATTACAAGAAGGCTCAGTAGCCTGAATTAAACCCTGGACCAGACCCAGTAAACTACTCCTATCTAAGGAAATTTGAGGAAGAGTGGATACATGACATGTTTAGTTTACTGTTTTTTTTTTTTACAGGAAAATGGGACCAACTGAGAAGACCCCAAAGCCACAGAGGATGTGGGTATCCCCCAATTCATAGCAACTGTAGGTGCTACACCAGAGGGATTTGGGGTAAAATATGACTGGTCTGAGGTAAAACTAATGTCCACAGCAGAGTCACCCACCTGCAGCTGAGGTCAATTACTAGCCTGCTGTGATGGCAAAGGCTGATCGCTTACCTTTTTCTTTTTTGTGGCTGGATGAAGAACAGACAGTTGGACCAAGAGATTGTTCCATAGTTAAGCTGAAAATAGTACATCATTCCCTGGGAAAACAAACAGCAAATGCTAGTAAAAACAGAAAAGTATTTAAAAGTTACCTTTTCACAGAAAAGTACAGTAAAAACCACGTTTAACAGTTTGCCTGTCCGACAAAGTAAAATAAACAATTTCTCTAAAGAAAAAAATGTTTTTTTTTTATTGCTTTAAACACATTTTAAGCCAACAGGAATAAGGAACCCTCCTGTTTAAAAGAACAGTACAGTCTTGTGACAGTCCCTTAAAACACAACCCCCTAACTGTAAAATATCATTCCTGAAGAGGAAAGTAAAAATAATAAATATAATTATTAAATCAAAGATTTTTTGCTGCAAGGGGAACTTATCTACCGAGTTTGGAACAGCACAAGCTGACTGTTGATCCTCAAAAGCATCAGGGATGCATATTTTACAGAAGCAGTAAAACTCTGGAGTGATGGGCATCCAAAATTGTCTTTGAGCCAGCTCAGCCTGAGCTCAGTTTGAGTGCATTGAAGGTGCCCTGGAGCTTTGGAAGCTGGCTACTGCACCAGTGATGAATATGATGATCATTGGTTCGTTTCACCATCATGCAGATGTAATATAAAACCATACCTTGAATATACATTTACTCAGTGATACTGTGATGTGTTCAAGGGTGCACATTGTCAAAGTTCCTTTACTGCCCGTTTTTTTACAGCACTTCAGAATCTTGTCAGATTACTTTGTTTGCAGATGGGAACAGAGATACTTATTAGGGTTTTGTCAAACATAATTATTCTAACAAAGCTTAATTGCTAACCTTTTCACCTACACTTCGATTCAGAAATAGTATAGCAATACAAAGTCTAATGCACATGATAACATACACAAGTTAATGTAGCATATATAACGTGTTAGTTTTCTCCATTTCAGTAGCAGCAAGGTGACACTTAATTCTATCATAACAAGTGGATGTGTTGTAATATTATAGTTTACTACCAATGCCATGCTGTGGGTAGCATTCAAAAGACATGCATGCGTAAATGGGCGTAAATTCATTGAAGGTTGGGCGTCGAGCTGGCACCTCAGCGTTTCGTAAAAATCTACTGCCAATCATTAGCAGACCGGAGTTCCACTGTGGAGACCCCTTACTGGGAAAAAGCCAAAAGAAAAACAACAACAACAACTACCAATGCCATGCTGTAGTTCTGCAATAAAGTGTTTGCATGTTGCGACATAATATTGTAAGTCCAGTTACATGCAGTTCAGAAATAAACCATGTTTTGCTATTTTGGTTTTTAGTGCCTGCATAGCCAACTTGTCAGTTAAAGGGAGTCTGTAGGAAAAGATGTAGGGATGAGCCTTTTTATCATAACTGGGCCACAAGGTACTATAGAATCAGACATTAAAAGAGGCTGAAATGTCTGAACCATGTTGGTGACCCTTATGTGTTCCTTACAAAGACCTGATGTTACATTTATTTTCTGACTCAGAATCAATGCAAAGATCATCTTCAACACAGTGGCCTAGAAATGTGATAAAAATGATAATTATCAAATTGTTGCTGCTATTCCATGAGCAGATTATCTTACCAATGAAAAAATAGGATCAATCATCAGTTTTGATTGCCATGTCACAAACTGCAGCAAGCAGAAAAAAAAGTTTTTTTTTTAATTGGAAAAAGTAATAAAAACTATACATACATATGTCTGTACATGGTTATAAACATGAACATGTAGAATAGACCAAACTAATGCCTTATGACAAGGTTAGATTACAAGAATGGGTGAGTTACACTACATCCAGGAGTGGTTATTTTAAAATTGAATTATTTTAAAAAGCTAGAGCATGTATATTTTAAATAAGTTCATTACATTATAATAATATGCACTTTTCAGCCATGCGGTATTTAGTCACTGCCTTCAAAAATCAGCATTTACATTTTTACAATCATCATAAATTCCATAAAAATCATATCCATATTAATTTTTGAAAAAAAATCTTCCATCATATACCATTTTTTGTGTTATTCCCAAATTTATTTTGCTTTGATACACCATATAAAAATGTTCTATTGTATTGATTCTTCTATATTACAAATATGGCATTTCCTCTCATCAGTCTGATGTTTCACTACATCTTTAGCAGGTGACGTCTCTAACATAAGCCTTCACAAAAATTCTTTCATTTCTAATTCATTTTAAAATCTTTCCTGACTGTCAATAGTAAGCCTTCCCAAATTCTCTTGTTTTATTATTCCAAGCAGTATCAGTTTTCCATAACATACTCATGCAACTCACATCTTATTCTTTTATTGTCCTTTCAATCAATTTTCCATATTTTCAGTTTCTCATAATATTCTTTTTCATCATCAATCATAATGTATTTTTTTTCCTGAATTTCCCACACTTGCTTATATTTTTCCCCACAATATTTTACCAAAACAAACATTTCATTCATTATTAATCTTACTGATTACACAATGCAAATGTAATGTGAATCCTCTTCTTGCATGTTATAATAAAGTATTCCCATTTTGACAACATTCAACCTTGAACCCCAGACAAATGAACAGTGAATTTTTAAAGTAATCTTTCTTAAAATTAGACAATTTGAATGTTTTCCACATGTTCATCTGTAAAGCTTTGTTTACCTAATGTTGTACCAAAAAGTGTAAATTCAATTCTTAAAAAATCTAAGAAGTGTTAACACTCACCAAATCCCATACTTGTTGTCTTATTTATTTAGCCCAGCAACTCACTGGTGTTCTCTTTTTCTATAATAGTGACCTTAATCCATCATTTCCCATTAACCATAAGAAATAAATCACCAGTGTAAGCCATATAAACTAGAATTCTAGCAACAGCCTTAATCTGTATAGCCCCTCCATTAACTCTGTCCTCAACTCCTAACATTATAACATTCATTACTAAAGGAAATAAAGTCCCACTCAGTGGACAACCTTTTTTAACACCTCTTTTATTCTAATTTCTTTGCTTAACTAACCATTTATAACTTATTTTGTATATGACTTGTTATTAACTATCTTTATTATTATTATCATTAAACATTTTCAATAATTCATACTATTCTAAATTTTTATTTATAATTTCATGCTTGACACAATTATAATATATCGTTTTAATGTTATTTTCACTAGTATCAACTTCCCTTACTATTTCCTTTACAAAACTAACAGATCTTTAGTTCGTCTTTCCCTCCATGGTATATATATACCTTCAAGTACAATATTTATTAATAAACCTCCCAAACTTTTCTGAATGAAAGTCTTAGGTAACCCTTAATAACAGAATATAACATAGCTATCTCCAGTTTTTTATATCATTTTATCGTTTTTCTTTTGAAATAAACTTCATAATTCCATTACAAATTCTTTTTAACACAAAGGGTATTTCAGGCTTGAATACCTCTGCATTCTGCCTGGAGTGTTGTGCGTGGTGGAGTATACAGCACTAGAGGGTTAAGTTTTGGGCCCTGTTCCTTTCATGGTGTTTATTGCTTCTTAGGGTAGACATTACTAGTTAGAAAGGCTTGATATATCATTGCTATGCAGATGACACCCAACTTTGCTTCTTTTTCTCATAGGATCATATGTTGAATATGCTTATCCTTGCTAAGGACATGGGGTGGGGGGCACTAAACATTTGCTTATACATAATCAGTAGAAGCTTAAGGCTTCCATGCCTGTTTCTACTACCCTGAGTGACTCTCTTGCTGACTCACTCTGAAATTATTTTATGATTGCAACAAGCTTAAGTGTGGCCACAGTGGTGCAGCGGTTAGTGTTATTGCCTCACAGCAAGAGGTTCTCCCATTCGATTCTCAGCTGGAGCGCCTTCTGTATGAAGTCAGCATGCCCTCCCCACGGTAGAGTGACATTTAAAGACATGCAGGTAGGTGTGTGTGTAAATGGGTGTCCCTTCTTTGAAGGTTGGGCATCGGGCTGGCAACTCGTCACCATAAAAATCCACTGCTAATTATTAGCAAACTGGAGTTCTGCTGTGGTGACCCCTAACTGGGAAAAGTCGAAAGACTTTCAACAAGCTTAGGTGTGTCACGAAGGTGTGCAATGTATGTGTAGTCTTGGACAACTGGCTAACAATTATGGTCCAGATGTCAGCTGTTGTTAAGTCATCTTTTTCCCACACACAGAGTATCTCCAGGATTAAGCACCTTATTACTCAAGGTGACCTCCTGATCATGCTCTGGTGTTCAACAACCTTAAATATTGCAATGCACTCTTCCCAGTACTTCCTGACACTGCAATTGAATGTTTGCAGCCAATGCAGAGCTCCACAACTAGGTACTTAGTGGAACCTTTTGTTATGAACATATTACACCTCTACTGTCCAGCATACACTGACTCCTTTATTGTTTTTGTATCACTGATAAGTTCATGTTGTTAGAATACCTGTCCTCACATAACTTGAATACCTCTTAACTGAAGGAGTTTATTATGTCAATCTGATTGCTTTAGATTCTGTACTCTGCCTCTCAGGGGCTCCTGGAGGTTCCACAGGTTAAGATGTATACCTCAGGCTTTTTCTTTTTACCTCATCGGACCTTTCACCTGTGGATCCTCTTTCCATGATGGCCTGCAGACCGCTCTATGCTGGACAGCTTCTTCAGGTCATTACTTTCTTCATTGAAAGTGGCAGTTGAGAGAGGGGAACCAGCCTCTTCTGTTCTTGCACTGAAATAAAGTGTGATAGACATATAAAAACTAATCTCAAAGCTCACTGCTATGCCATTAAAAATGTTTACAGTGAAGCTCTACCCCTTTTGATTCCGGGTGGATACCTTAGAATAAGGTGAATATTTCAGTATATTTCAACCACAGACTTAGTGTGTGTGTGTGTGTGTGTGTGTGTGTGTGTGTGTGTGTGTGTGTGTGTGTGTGTGTATATATATACACACATATATATATATATATATATATATATATATATATATATATATATATATATATATATATATATATATATATAGGCCCCTTCAGTAGATCAAACATATAAACATTTGAACCTCATATTGCCAAGACCATATGTTTGAACTTGTAAATGTTCGATCGGACTGAATGGAGATCAATGTACAGTGCGGAACAGGAAGATTTCCCTTTTCCGCAATGTAGTGAGATCTCGGAGTTGGTATATTTAAGTAAGGGGGGGGTGTGGAGGGGTGCAGCTGCAGATGTTTAATTTTGTTTTTTGTTGTTTTTTTCTTTTTTTTACTTCAGTGTTCGAACAATTACAAGTTTGAACATATGGTCTTGGCCGTATGTGGTTCGAACTTGTAATATGTTCGATCTACTGAAGTAGATCCATATATATATAAATATATATATATATATATATATATATATATATATATATATATATATATATATACACACTCTACTTTTTACAGTTTTAGCCTCACTAGTCTGTGGACTATGTGGTTTCTGTATATTTTACTCTCAGTGTTTGGAGTTAAACATTCTGATAAATTAAACTCACTTTTATGTGTTTGCTATGCCATTGTTAAAGAAAGAGGAATGTCAGTACATTGACTTTGTAATTGCAAACTGTGAGTCTGTCATGTGAGGTTTACAGGGCAAACTGTCCAGGCAATATACTGCTTAACCCATCCACCCATCACTGCTTAATCTCAAGTGAAAACAGAGCTGCTACAGATGATGATGACTGTCTGTCTGGGAGATAGGCTATCTCCAACCACTGGTCTACAAGAAATGTTTGTGAGACATACAGAAGCATATCGGTTGTCCTGGCTGAATATATACATGATGAAAATGTCAGAGAAGTGAGACAAGAGTGAGGACTGGAGAATGTGTTACAAAGACTTCAGGCTGTGTTTGAGTGTTTTTGTGCGGAATAGTGTTCTTGCAAGTATACTAACTATCCACAGCTTCGCCATTTTTCAGGTTTGCCCTCAAAAAACCCAGATCATCCGGGATGATTGAAATAGGTGAATCCAAGAGAACATCTAAAAATCTTTTTAGTTTTGATGGTGATTTTTTATGAGGTTGTAGCCCTACTTAGTAATTATGGAAACAGATTCTTAAGTACTTGCTGTTCTTTCATCTTTGTGAGTCTTTTGCAGTCTGCTTATCTGCTCAGGTATTTAAGTGAAGGCCATATCTCTTATGCCAATATTTGCCTTGCTGGTTATCTTATAGTTGTAGCCCTGTGCAAATCAAATGATAAAAGAAACTGTAAACGTGGTTAACTCATATCTGCTCATTGGCATTTTGACCTCTTTCAGACTGATAGCCTACAACTGCCTCAACTCCAACTAATTACCTTTTTTTAGGGGTTATAGTCACTTAAGCCTTTGCAAAAATGCAAGGCAGGATATATAACTCTATAAAGTTGTAATTGTCTTGCAGTGAGAACATTTGTTTTGGATTGCAGTATGAAAAGCCCTTTTCTTTTTCTCTACCCTTTTTCAGTAAGGTCTGATGCCTTTCCTGTCAGTGAGGCCAAAGCCTGTTATCTGTCTTGCAGCAGGTCACTTCATGTTTTGGGGCCCAAGTGCCAAGTAAACTCAATTTTCCATCCTATGTATAGTAAATATTCTGTCTTTGCTGTACTCCCTTTTCTGTCCCATTTGTGTTAGAAGTATTGTACAATATTATTAGTGTTGACTACCTGGCTGTATACTGATTGTCTGCAATGTCTTGTCACCTTAGGTAGCTGTGTTCTGTAGAGATTCTGCAGAACAAGGAACTCTGTGTTAATGACCTATAACCCACTGGTCCATGTTTTGAGCTGCACTTTTGTCAAATTGGGAACCGACTTCTACATTTAGTCAGTTACGAATTGAGTGGACGCTTTAAAGTGTTATGAACAAGATCACAAACTGTAAAGAATAAGTGAGTTTTTCCCTCAATGCTGTGCAGTCGTAGATTCTATGTATTTGGAGATGCAGTGGTACGAGGAACTGAAAGAAGGGCTTGCTGTATTTCAAAAAAGTGCTGTTTTTCCCCTGAATTAATGCCAATGGAAAAAAATTGATGATCATCTCTAAGCCCTTGTGTGATGTTCAGAAATCTATGCATTTCAAAATGGATGTACAAAAATAGTTAAGGAACAAACATAAACTGAGCATATCTGGCAATAAAAACTGACAGATTCAGTGATTTTTATGTTTTACAGTGCCAACAATTTAGTGGTTCAGAAAATTTTGATACTAAATGAGTCCGTATTTTACTTGCTAATTTAGTTAATTAGTTACTTGTATTTATGTTTTATCAGAGTGGGTAATGAACTGATCCTACTGGATCTGCTTCAGTTTCATCTCAGGAAAAAATCAGAACAGTAAACACAGAAAAACAAAGCATGTTGTTTAGAAATGAAAAACAGACAGTTTTAGCATTACAGAACAGCAAATTTCAGTTATAAATGCAAACAGACATCCAAATTATACTGAAAGCATTCATCCTGATTTTTTTTTTTTTGGGGGGGGGCACCAAAAACATACTGTAAATGTAATGTGGGGTGCACCAAACATCTCAACATAATTAAAACTTCACGTCTACCTACATATTGTTTATATTTGATAAGGCATATATTGTGGCACACCAAAAACACAGACACAAACAAAATATATATATAAAAAAATAAGATTAGTTATTTGTTTAATTCTATATTAATTTAATATTGTTTTCTCTGTCTTTCTGCAGTTAGTTTGCCATGCTACTTCCCTGTTCTTGTTGTGGTGTTAATCTTGGTGGCTTTGGAATTGCCTGCCCATTCTGTAAATTTGTTTTTGGGCACTCCTCCTGGGCCCATCTCATTTGCTTACTCAACTGAGTACAATGAGCTCATATTTCAATTTCAGACACTCCTACAAGTCCCATCTTTTCTGCTGTGTACAGATAGACCATTTGGGAAGGACAACCCCTATAGTTCTTAATCTGTTCTGTTCCCTCCCTCTCCACTGAAAAAAAAAAAAAAAAAATATATATATATATATATATATATATATATATATATATATATTTATACTTTCTTCAGCTGCTCTTACTTAACTGCCTTCTACCTTATTACTTTAGTTTGCTGTTTTGTGTGCTCTAAGTGTTCAAGTGCTCTTACTCTGCACTTATTGCTGCTTGTTAGTAGCACTTATTACTGTTAGTTAGTAGCCTGATTAATATTCTGAGCATCTTAGTTTTGGTTGTATCACTTGTGCTTCAGGCCATTTATTTTACATTTATGGTTTTTACAGACAAACCCTTATCAAACCCAGTTCTCCATAAGTCTGCCAAGTACTAAGAGCACTATGTCTGGACAATTCCCATCAGTTTCTTCTGCCAGCCTGGTCGACATGGGTATACTGAGACAGTGTAGCAACTGCCTCGTGTTCATGGACATCCCCCTTCTCCTAGCATGTAATTATTTTACTTGTGAGAGATGCATCTATGTCAGTAAGCTGGAATCCATGATCTCTCACACCACAGTCAGTACTCCTGCCAAAGAGGAGATTGCCAGTACAAGCACCACATCACCCACATCACAGAGCCACACACCCACCTATGCAGGGGTCCTCAACAAAAGCCTACCTAAACAACAGAGACCCCTAAAACACAAACACACTCACAAACATTCCGCACACAACACCAATCACATCACACACAGTAGTCAGCGCACCAGTGTCTCAAAAACACAGCCAATTAAGCAAAACAATAAACCAACGCAGCCCATAAGGCATAACAATAAACCAAGTATAATAGTCATTGGTAACTTATTAGTGAGACACACCAATGTCCACCTCACCAGACTCAACAAGGAGAAGGTCACAGTCAGTTGTTTGTCAGGCGCTAGAGTCCACCACATCACACAATCACTCAAGTCTCTCCACAACAGGTACAAGTATGACTGCGTCATTGTCCATGTTGGTGTGAATGACTTGAGACATACCTCCCTGGACTATATGAAGAGAGACATGATTGAGCTCTCAGAGTATGTGCTCCAGGCAGGTATGACACTAGCTGTAAGCAGCATCCTACCTTCACCAAGAATGATACCACAATACCAACAAAAAAATGTTTTTCTTCAACAGTTGGCTTAGTTTCTGGTGTCTTTTTAAGGGGATCCAGTATCTGTCTGCCTGGGATGATGTGCTTGTCAGGCCATGATGCTTTGCCAGAGATGGCCTCCACCTGTCACCCCTGGGGTTCCTGATCTTGGCCAAAGATTTTGCCTTCCCCATTGTGCCTTTTTTTAGGCCATGTCCCAAAAATAAATCTTCCAACGTAAACGATCTGTCAAAAAGCAAATGGAAGGTCATGCTGCTCTGTGCTAGGAGCCTTAATCTGAAAATGCACTCACTGGAGGCTCTCCTCACATTGTAAGATGCCGATGTTTGTACAGTCATGGAAACTTGGTTCAGGGCTACAGATTGCACCCCTGCCTTACCAGGTTATACCTCATTCCACACTTTCTGACCCCAAAATGAGGTTGGAAAGACTAAGGGTGGTGGAGTCTCTATCTTCATTAAGGACAGGCACACCTCCAGACTGGTTTGCCAACATGATGCAATGGAATTACTCCAGGTGCAAGTGACAGTTGGAAAAACACCCATCCAAGTTATAGCCAGCTATAAACCCCCCCTTCATGTCTCAGGACTCCCAAACCTCCTACCTGGACCTACTTGACTCCATCAAGGTACCCCCTAACACCCTGATCCTTGTTGACTTCAACTACCCCACCATAGACTGGGTGAACTATTCCTGCACTAATGTACACACCCAATGATTCCTTGACTTCATCAGTTCTAATGCACTAGATCAGCTGGTCTTATCCCCCACAAGGAGAGATAACATACTGG
Organism: Protopterus annectens; assembly: GCF_019279795.1. Taxonomy (NCBI): domain Eukaryota; kingdom Metazoa; phylum Chordata; order Ceratodontiformes; family Protopteridae; genus Protopterus; species Protopterus annectens. The sequence goes on from NC_056733.1 coordinate 1,850,832,221, forward strand.
ACTTGGTTCTCACCAACATGGGCGACCGCTGCACCACTCTCATAATATGTTCTTCCCTGGTGAGATCAGATCATCTGTCTGTCTCATTCGAAGTTTCTATCCCACCCAACCCCTCCCCAGCCAAAACCAGGCTAAAAGACTTCTCAAAAGCTGACTTCAACCTTCTAAGGGAGGGTATCAGCAGCTTCACACCACCGCCCCCCTCAGATCATGCAGACAACTATGCCGAACAATATGCCACTGCAGTATACAACCACCTGTACAACTGCATGGACTCAGTTATACCCAACAAAACTAAAATCTGCTCCTCAAGGAAACACAAACCTGTCTGGTGGACATCCTCTATCAACAGGCTTTACAAAAACAGGAAGAAACTGTTGTCCAAGGGTAAAAAGGAACAAATTCAAAATCAGAAAAACTCCCTCCCTTGCCTCAACAATCAAATTTGATCACTAGTGAAAACCTCCAAAGCCAATTATGAGTTAAAACTAGCCTCCAAAACAAACTGAAACCACAAGTCCTTCTTCAGTTACATTAGGAACCTCCATGGCAATGCCCAAGTTTGTTTTGAACTAGTACTTAATGGTACCACTTACACTGATCCTGCTGACTTAACCAACCTACTGGCTGATAGGTTCAGTGCAAACTTCACCCCCTTATTGCCCCCAAAGGCCCAGTCAACATCCCCAATACTTGTCCCACACCTCTCACCTCTGTAGATCAAGTGTTAAAGGCCCTGTCCAAGGCAAAGAACAGAGCTTCCATGGGACCTGATAGTATCCCAGGCTGTATTCTGCACCATCTCCAACAAGAAGTAGCTTTACCATTGAGCACCCTATTCAACCACAGCCTAACTACAGGCTTCATTCCAGCAGAGTGGGGAATTGACATTGTCTTCCATTTGCACAAAGGTGGTGTCACTACTGACCCTGGAAACTATTGCCCCATCAGCTTGACAAGTCTGATCTGTAATGTCATGGAGCGTATTATTATGGATCTCATAAACAAGGATATAGGCAATCTCCAAGCACTTGACCCCACCAAGTTCGGATTTGTCAGGGGCAGATCTTGCCTATTGAACCTAGTTGATTTCTTTGAGACTCTTACCAAGGCACTGGATGAGGGAAAGTCAGTACATACAGCTTACCTTGACCTGGCCAAGGCCTTTGACACCATTCCCCACTCTGGCATTATGGAAAAGCTAACACAACTTGGTGTTAATCCTTATCTAGTCAGATGGGTGGCCAAATGGCTCACAGATAGGAACCACAAGGTCAAATTAGGAGCTGCCACCTGTGACAGCAGACATGTCACTAGTGGTGTTTACCAGGGATCTGTCCTGGGACCCCTACTGTTTGGCATATACTTCTCAGAGTTCCAGACAAAGACAAAGGGCCTGTGGCTGACCAAGTTTGTGGATGAATGTATGTTGGGTGTTGTCATTGACTCCCCAGTTGATGTTATACTGCAAGAGGGTCTCACAGCTACAAATGACTGGTGCCAAAATCATGGCCTTAAGTTAAACACAAAAAAATGTATTATCATACCATTTGGGAAAAACACGGCCCCTGCTGATTACCACATCAACAGCAACCCCCTAAGCCCGCAACCTGTGGTGATAGATCTGGGTACTCAGATTGACAACAATCTCACATTCGACCATCATGTGGCGGCGGTGGTCAGAAAAGCCTTTTACCTGGTTCATCTCATAAGTAAAGGGATTGCATCCAGAAAAAAAGGAGGTTATTACCTCACTGTACTCCTCCCTTATTAGACCTATAATTGAATATAATGCCCCGTTTGGTATGTACCTCTCCAAACATCTGCACCAACTGGAAAGGCCACAGAAATACCTCACAAAGAGAATCCATGGCCTCCAACACCTATCCTATGTGGACAGGTTTAAATCACTATCACTCTACTTGGTATCACACAGATTGCTCAGAGGTGATCTGTGTCTTGCCTACAAGGCAATATCGGAACCTGCCCTACTGGAGATGCTCCATATCCATAATTCTAACTCATCGCGCATTACCCACTCAATAGGCCTAAATCTAATGTACATCAATAAAGCCTGTTAAAGAGACAGGTTTGTCTCCCAGAGGCTGCCCCGTCTCTGGAATAGACTTTCCATACATGTCAAACAGAGTACCTCACTGACCCTCTTCAAACGAAATCTTGAGTAGATGGGAAACCATTAATTTGTCCCAGGGGTTCCACCTTTGTCCCTCATTGACATGGGGTGACAGGTGCTGACTGAGGTTTCTTTTTTTTTTTTTTTTGGATAATCTTTTGGCTAGGCTTGTAAGGGCCCCAGGGCCATTAGCCTTGTAATCTCTTATGATCCTATGATCCTATGATGATCATCCCTTCTTGCATATTACCCAGTTTGATGAGCATTGGATTACTTTTATCAACATATGTTTACTTGTTGCATGTCTGTTTTATTCTGTAAATGTTTATTTTGTATATGACACTGGAATCAAATACCATGTCATTACCTGCTAACATGTTTCTGAGCATCTCCTCTGTTGAACTGCACTATAGCATGGACTAATACTGAACATATGATTGTTCAAATGTTATGGGCTAGGCTTGTAAATGCCCTCGGGCAGATAGCCTAGTATGAACCTATGAACCTATGAACCTATACCTCTCAAAAGTACAGATTTTTGCTGAATGTCCTGATTTTTGCCTCATATTTTTGACCTGTTTCTCATAAAATTGCTTGCTGTCTTCTGACAAATCTCCAGTAAATCGAGGATTGAAGTCAGAAAATGGCGGCAGACATTTGACATTTAGATTTTATACCATTCAAAATAATTGAGGCTAATGCAAAACCATTCTAAATTTATAAGAGCACTATTTAAAAAAGTAACCCTATTTTAGGCCTTTGCCCCCCCCCCCCCATTTGTGGCTTTGTCCAGATTCCTTGCTCTAAGAGGTTGAGAGGTATAATACTGAATTATGTGAAATGTTAAAATAATTCAGAAACTTACTCAGTGAAAGGTAATTCTGAAAGTGATATGCTTGTAACATATTTTGTGTGATATAGATTCTGAAGATCAGATGGTTGGTGATGCTGCTGTTTTTGTTTTTTGAATATTTTGTACTTTTAACAATATGTAGTGTGTACATTCAATGCCCAGTAATAAAAGTACATGTTGTAGCTTATTATCCTTGACAGCAACTACATAATAATGTATTTTTTAAAAAGTAATGTAGAAACTGCATATTGTGTATGTGTGTAGATATATATATATATATATATATATATATATATATATATATATATATATATATATATATATATATATATATATATACATTATGGCTTCCCTGCACCATAAATCTAGGCAATTGAAAGACTACAATAATTACAAAAAAAAATCCAACCTCACTGTAGTCTTTCAGATAGTTTTCTAGGGCTCTTTTCCTCTATACCTGTGAAGAGCACTTGCCTACAACCTTTCTACTTATATGCTAACTTCAAGATGGCTATATGCTAGAGTGTGTGTGGGGGTGCACTGAGAAATTGTCACACCAGACCTATATACCTTTAACCACAAAATCCACCAAGAAAAGCACTGGAGAAGCTAAGAAAGTTCTTTTTTAGCGCAGTTAAAATTTAATGTTCGCTATTTGTCTCAAAGACTTTATCAGAAATAATAAAATACACTTCCAAATCACTTTTAAACCATTCAGAAACATTTGAACAATCAGATCATCTCATTAATAAATCAATTAAATACAAAGAAACATTTAAGGACATACTACAAAAAATGTGCATCTCAGTGTCCACACAGTTAACACAGTTAAACAAAAGGGCATTCACCCCTGTATATTCACTTTAACAGTTTTCCTATTTTTTAAGAAACATTTTATGTTCACCATATCATTCAGACCAGGGGGTAAATAAGAAGCAAGTTTAATCTGCCATTATGCCTCTCTTTGTTCTACATAATTTTAAAGTCCCCTCCCCTAAGGTCACGTTTAACAACTTCCACTATAGAAAAAGCAGATTTCTTCCAGTTAGATCATGTCAAAGAATGCTTAAAAAGGGCACTATTACTATTTTTTGTTTTTATAGCACACAAGTGCTCTAATATCCGTTTCCTTAAACTTCTGAAATGCACTCCTTTTGCATGCATACATACATGCATGCATACTTCAGATTTTGTTTATGATTGGTATACGGCAGATATTTATCCAATTAACAAGTAAAGTCATTTAAACAGAGTAAATTAAGATAATTAGCTATTAAGTTTTGCTTTTTTAAGGTATGCATGTGATGTTCTTGTATCCAGACAAGCAACAAATTACTTAAGGTTTAAAAAAATAAAGAATTTTTAGGAATTCTTTAAAGGTAAATTGCAGATAGATTGCTCAAACACATGAAATATTTGTGTGCATTGTATATCAAAGATTGTTAACCTTAACATTGTAAAAGAGCTTAGAAATGCATCTGTTAATGATATGCATATATAGGCTAAGAATCTTGCCAGCTAAGATTCTAATTAGCTTAAGCATCTCTACTCAATAGTCCGTGCCATTACAAGCAAATGAGCATTTTGGAAATATGCCATGTAAAATGAATTTGACTAGTCAATAAAAAACAAATTCACTGAAGTTATACAGCATATATTATATCAGAAAAGTGAAATACCAAAGCTGTAGTTGAAAATGCCTTTTTGCAGTACAGAAATGTATTCCCCATTTAACTGCAAAGCAAATTCATATCATCTTCCTGTCCTGTTCCAACATAATTTATGGTAGTTTGTCTTCTTTAAAATAGACTGCTGATGCTACTTGTAAAATAAATGCTGACTGACATCGTATAGATCTTTCCATATACTGTTATCAAGTGGGCCATTAATCTGTTGACAGAGATATATTTCACTTCCCTGTTTTGCAGTTTTTCTTGTCCATTTGTTCAACCCAACACAAATAATTTAGGAAGAGTTTTATGATGGGGATAGGTTATCTGTTTAACTGCAGCAGTGCATTATATGACGTGAACTTTTCTGTCTTTACTAGGGTCTCCCTATGAAGTATGGAGCAATGCTTATACGATGTGTTGATATACTTTGTGCACTGTTACAGTGGCCTTTTAGCATCAACTTCCAGAAGTAATCAGCTGTTACATTGTTTCCACCATATAAAGGCAATGCAGGTTAAGTGACATATTTCAATAATATTTTGGTAGTGGATCATATCTAAAAAGAATATTTCATGAAATAGTAATCACTGTTTCATTTCAGTAGGTGACTCTGTTGTCACTGGATATACTATTTGTTTGTACATGCGCTCGCATTATCCCTCCTTATTTTGACAAGATCACTGAAATCATCAGTCATGATCTGTTCATCATTTATCTGTCTAAGTTTCCCCTGGAATGTCCTACAGTGCTTAGCAATGTGTACAGTACTGCATTTTAAGAAGTAGTATTGGACTGAATGTGTTTTGTGCCTTTGCATATTTTATTTTAATACTTTTCTTCTTTTATTCCATGTAAGCAAACTTTTGTTGCATTTAAATTTTTTTTCAAACAGTGCCATGCAATATATGAACTATTTAATTTTCCTTTCAAATATGACAAAAGGAGCATGCATTGATGTATGCTGCTTCAAGTCCAGGTTTCAACTGAATAAGTCACATGCCTTACAGCATGCTAACTTTCTACAAAGATGTACAGTAAACCCTCAGTTAACTGGCAGCCATGGGGATTGGTAGATGCTGGATAACTGTAGTTTCTGGTTGCTTGAGAGTTACTAGTAAAAAGAGGCCTGACTATGTATCCTATACTATTTATTTAGTTTGACTTGTTCTTAGGTTTGGGAGAGAGGGAATTTATTCCTGTCTTCCTTTTTAAAACTCTAAAAGTTTAAAAATATAAGGTATGTTTTGTGGGAGGGAGCGACAGAAAGTGCAACACATGAAAATTGTACTGTATTTCTTTGATTTTTTTCCTGGCTGCTTGAGAGTTCTAGTTGCTTGATTTCCGGTTAACAGAGTTTACTGTACTAATCAATTTAATATTACTTACAGCTTATTAAAATAAATAATAGTTTAGTACTTTGAAGGATATCAACATTAGATCTATTAGATCATCATGTATATTGCCAAGTGTTCTGTCTCTGTTGTTAGCAAATGTTTATTTTCTGTGTTGACACCTTAGACATTTGTGGATGGTACTAACTTGAAAATGTTGAAACGGGTGTTCTTTGAATGGGGCCACATGCAGATTCTGTCTAAGTTCAGAAGGAACCAGGCTACTGTATCTAAGAGCAGTAGCACAGACAGACCAGGGGCTCAGCTGTATAGGAATGAGCTTACAAAGAGAAACAATGTCTGACAGTGTGGTGTTATCTTGAGCAGGACAATACTCCTCCATGAGCAGTTTATGGGTTAACATGAGCAGCTTCTGTTATTTAGCTGTTGGGCTGAGCAAGAAAATCTTGAGTGCGATAGGAGGATTGGCAGAATTTCTAGTAGAGAGAACATATCTGTGTCAGGGATTGTTTTCTTCATAGGCAATAAGACCAATAGTATGCAAAGTACAGACTGAAAGGTATGTCTCAGTGAGGATCCAGACCAAGACTGAATGGGAAGATTTTGTCACAGTAGTAGAATCATAGTGGCAGTTACTCTGGCACTAGGTAGGGAGGAAAGTGGACACATAATGTAGTAAAGGTGAGTGAAGCAAAGTTGATTTGGTTTATGAGTGGGTAACATTACTTTACAAATGCAAGTTGCATGGGTAGGAAGCATTAGGCAGTAATGCAAGAAAAGAGGGTGGTCTTTGCTTGTATAACAAAGACATGAGACAGTGACAAGACAGGATGGAATTTGGAAATACTAGGATAATATTTGTTTAGGAAGGATGGTGAGGTATCCATCTGCATAATGGAAAGTTTCAAAGGCAAGGTGAGAGAGGCAGAAGAACATCTCCCCATGAAGTTTGTGAAAGTGTTGAGGGTCAGAACCAATGGCAAGTGGCATTGCAATTGCAGTAGTGGCAAAGAGATACTGGTGAATCAGTGCAATGTATATTATCCCTTCTTCTAGAAAGAGGAATTGGAAAATAGGGTAAGAAAAGGAGTTGGTTAGCAGGAAGAGAAATATATTGAGGAGGGATCTGTTTTTTTGCCAGTGGGATACTATGTGGATCACAAGCTCCAGAGAAGAGATAGCATTGCAAGTGACTGAGGTATTTCACCAAAAGCAGGTTATCAAGTTTGTCAGTGACTGTACCAAAAAGGACACAGTTCTAGATGTTGTCCTAACAAAAGTGGAAGGGGTTATGATTGGCCACGTAGTTAAGGTGTCATTATCCTTAAGGGATTACACTACTGTGTGTGTTGTAAGATGCAGATGTTGGCAGAATGGGTTATATTAAGCCGCAAAGTATGATTAGAGATAGAGATGAATTAGAGTTCCAAGATAAATTTTGCAGAAGAGCAAAGAAGAGATGAAATCCAGTGTGGCTTCATAGAAACATGACACATGGGATTCTGACGAAAGAAGTGACGGTGGATTATAAGAAGGCATGATGGAAAAGATATAAGCAGAAAGGTTAAAAAGGTAGAGAGAAAGACAGGTAAGCATGTCAAACATATAGTTAAATGAATGACCAAGAATGGGAACAAAAAATCAAAACAGTTAACAGATGAGCCAGGAATGGAAACAAAAATGGCAAAAATATAGTTAATTGAAGGGCCAAGAATGGGAACAAAAATAAAAACACAGTTAACAGATGGGGCAGGAATGGAAACAAAAATGTCAATATATATTAACTGAAGGGTAAAGAATGGGAACAAAAAACAAAAACATAGTTAAAAGATGGGCCAGGAATGGAAACAAAAATGTCAAAATATAGTACTGAAGGGCCAAGAATGGGAACAAAAATAAAAACATAGTTAAAAGATGGGCCAGGAATGGAAACAAAAATGTCAAAATATAGTACTGAAGGGTAAAGAATGGGAACAAAAAATTTAAACATAGTTAAACAATGGGCCAGGAATGGAAACAAAAATGTCAAAGTATAGTACTAAAGGGCCAAGAAAGGGAATAAAAAGTGAAAATATTTATAACAGCAGGGTCAAGAATGGGAACAAAAAGTTAAAAAATAGTACTTGGCATAAAGGAATAAAGCCCTGAATATGGCCTAGGACACCCTGGTTTGATTAGTAGCTCACATTTCTGACAGAGCGCCAGAGAGGGGTGGGTATGCATGTCTGGTTGGGAGAGCATTTATTGATGATACTCCATAAGGGAAGGTGTTGCCCTTGGATACACTGAATGAATGCAGGAGGCAGGGCAGGTAGTAGGTAGGACATATAATGAAAAAAACAAACAAACAAAAAAAACCCCAACCTGGATTGATGTGAAGACTGCTTAGCCCCCACAATGCACTCAGGGGGATCCATGACCAGCCCCAGCATTACTGGAGTAAGTATGGGGGTGTAGGAAATTAACTGGTAAACCCAGTGTGGGTGTGGAACACTAGTTAGTCAGGCTTATTAAATGATGTTAAGGGGAACAAAAGCAAAGTAAAAAAAATAGTTAACAGAATGGTTAAGAATAGAAACAAAGTATTTTCCATGTAGCAGAAAGGAGGTAAGGGAGACAAATGCTTCTATGCCTAACAAACAGTTTGAGTTTGAGGGCAAAATGAAAATGTGCTCTCAGAATTAAAGTCCTGCCCTAAAAAGAGCTGTTTATGGATGGCCTATATAGAAAACAGCTCATTTTTCACAGCTATGCAAATCTGTATGTCTACGTTTCTGTGATGAATTTACATACAGTTATGACTTCAGTATAAAGAGTGAACAACAGTCTTCATAAAAGCAACAGCATTTGGAGACTTAAAGTAGTTGTTCTTTTAGTTTACTTTTAAATGTTTCAGTATTTTATGGAAAATTAGTTCCAAATTGCTAAGGCTAATTTGGCAAATGCTCTTTTTCAAGTGGAGGTTTTGCAGCATGGCAAAATGAGGGTTAGAAACTCTTGCTGACTATCCCTTAATGCATAGTTAGGTTGATTATGTATTTTTTTTCAGAGGGAGACAGTGCCCTATTTTCAGAAAATTATAGATGTGTGTACTCAAAGTAGGGTTGTTCTTGCATTATCTGTCAGACAATTAAAATGCTCAATTAGTTTAAATTGAAGAGTCTGTGGTTCTGCAAGAAGTACAAATCTATAAATTTGGTTTAGAAAATAATGCATTTTATATGTGAACATGAGTGAAAGCTTGTAAGAGGAAGGACATATTCAGCTTCTGAGATTACTATGTTTTTGGCTAAAGCAGTGTAAGACGAAGGAGTGAGTAAGTGGGAGATTGTATAACAAACCTTTAGTTGTTGTAAAGCCTTGGTAGTGATGTCTACTGTATGCTGAGACAATGACAGAGTTGGTTCTAAAATTATTACCAAGGTATTTCGGCTCTGTTACAGTTAGGAGATGGTTACCAGCTTTGTCTCTAATAGTAACAGTTGATCTTTTTGAAAATCTTTATGGAGTGCCGAAAGTTATAATGTTTGATTTTTGAGGATTGATTATCAACATATTGCTATTAGTCCATAATTTTGTAAAATTAGTTTGTTGTTCATGTTGTAACATGATGATGGCTTTACCTAATTCAAGCAAAAAGACATTATCAGCATATAATATTTTGATTCAGTGGGAAAAGTCTGAGAACAAATTACTGATAAGGCAAAAGAACAGTAGGGCAACAAGTACTCAAACTTGAAGGACTCCAGTTGTAATGATACTTTGCCCTGTTAAGCAGTTTCCTAGACTGACCTGGAATGTTCAGTCTTGGAGGTTGTAATGCCCCAGCACTGGCCCAGTAATCAAGGAGACTTAATCTTCACTACTGGCAACAGTGGGGGACATATAGACTGGGAGGATGACAAGGATACACACAGTAGTGTGCAATTTCCATTAAGAGCACACAGAGACCACAGTCATTCTGTGGCTGGTTTCTCCCTCTTTCTCCAGATCTCCAATAAGACTCCCCACTGTCACAGCTATAGGGTTGAGATCATAGCTGAGTGGCCAAATCAAGACCTCTAGTATCCTCTCTGTCCAACCAGTGCTTCGTGTCCCAAGTAGCTGACATACACACACACACACTTTGAGGTTTCATTTATACACACACACACACACACACACACACACACACACACACACACACACACACACACACACACACACACACACACACACACACACACACACACACACACACACACACACACACACACACACCCCTGGGAAAGGCTAGTACAGGTTTACTAGCTATGCCACCTTCTGCTCAGACTATAAGGTAGTTTTCACTGCCACCAGCCACTAATTATCAGCAGCTTTAAGGCCCTTAGCAAAGGGTGTCCAATCTTACTGTGTAAAGCTACTATTAATCCAAATGGTAGTTTGACCAAGAGCAAGGCCATTAAGAATGGTCTGAGCAGCAGTATCACCAAATAAATATGGAAGTACTCTAAGAGCTTAAAATATGTCTAGGGAGACCAGCCACAACTGAAAGGTTTAAATGTATTTAATAATTAATAAAAGAGCAAGATAATACTAGATATGTATTCACAGTGACTTTAGAGTTCAACATCACAGGAAATATTTAAAACAACATTGCAGGACAGTCTTAAATAAATACAAAAAACATCTAAACTAATCTTTACTATATTCCTAACTATATCTAAAATAAATTACTGTACCCTAGTTAACTTACTTACAGATCCAGGCAAGACAGATGTGATGAGTGGGTTTTCCCAACTGATGCTACCAGGTCAAAGACAAAGTACAAAACGCATAGTCTGTCTCTCAGAGAGTTCTTAAATTAATATCTCAAATATTGCTGCTGGGATACTTGCAGGATGACATCACTTTTGTCATCTGACTATCACAGGTGAAACCCCTCATTGCTAGAATCTACCAGCATTTAGCATCTCCTTGTAAAAACACATAAGCAAGGACCTTCCTAGATGCATTATCAAATGGTGGAAGTTATAAAATAATTTACATTCCTCCACATGCAAAGACAATACAAAAAACTTATTGTTCTAGACATTCTATCTGTTATTGCACTGAAACTGAGAGATAACCAGGGGCGGCCCGTGCTATTGGACTGCTGGACTGCAGCCCCCTCAACTGTAAAAGCAAGAAAAAATAAAGAAATAAAAATAAAAAAAATTAATAAAATCGCGGAGTTTTGCGCATGCGCACTAGTCCGAACTGCTGCTGAGACAGTCTGGAGCATGCGCAGATTGTCTCAGCAGCAGTCCTGACTGGGAAACATGAAGAACGGAGCTCCCAGAAGTCTATGCAGTATTAAACGGCATAGACTGTCCTGGAACTCGCTGGAAAAACGCGTCGGGGTCGGACTGAATTTGTCGGGGGAAGATCTTGCGACGGGCAAGGTCTGGTGTGGATTGGAGTTTGCTGCAGTCTCGTCAGGGGAAGATCTCGTGACAGGCGGGAATTTGCACGGGTTTCGTAGCTTACTCAGGATTTATAGTGGTTTGTTACAGGGATTTGGAAGATCTACTGCAGGTAAGTGTGTGGACAGGGATTTGGATGTATGGTGGTTTGCTACAAAAGGGGGGGGGGTGTGCGTGTGTGAAAATGCCCCAGGTGCAATATACTGGTGTTTAGACCCATGGTGGTGTGGTAGGGAATACCTCAGGCTTGAACCCTGTACCTTGTATGCAGGTGTTAAAGACCCGAATTCCCTACCCACCACCATTTGTAAAAAAAATGCAGATTTTTGCCTCATATTTGATCTGATCTGTTCCTCATAATATCTGTGGTTTGTAAATATTGCAATGCTTGATATTTGATGGTGCAGTGGTAGCATTGTTGCCTCACAGCTGCAGGTTATCAGGTTTGATTCTTGGCTGGGGTGCCATCTTTGTGGGGTCTGTATCTTCTCCCTGTGTTTGTGTGGATTTGCTTTTGTGTCCTCCCATGTTACAAAGACATGTCTGCATTATTTCTTCCTAGGCCTCTGCTAAAAATTGTTTTTTGTTCTAAGTCAGACTGTCCTGATTAACAAATGTTAAATAAAATTGACAGGCATTTCAGACTTCAGGTTTCTGAATGTTTAATTCCTTACATATTTGATGGTGCAGTGGCAGTATTGTTGCCTCACAGCTATAGGTTTTCTGGTTTGATTCTTGGCTGGGGTGCTTTCTGTGTGGAGTCTGCATCTTATCCCTGTGTTTGTGTGGATTTCCTCTGCTGTCCTGCCATTTTACAAAGACATGTGTCTACAGTATTTCTCCCTGGGCCTCTGCTGAAAATTGTTTTTGTTCTGTCAGAATTAAAATTGACAGGCATTTGAATTTCAGACTTCATATTCTTCAGAAAATACATAGTAAAACAACGTTTTATTCTAGCAATAAATATACAGTAACACAACCTTTTATTATAGCAATTTTCTAAGTTTATAAGATGACTATTTGAAATTTGTCCTTATTTTTGGGACTGTATTACCCTGTTATTGGCTTTGTCCAGGTTTTTTGTGCTAAGGTTGACAGCTATGACAAGAACTGAATTCACTGAATATGTTTGAGGGCTGTATTCCCTCATTACTGGGTTTGTCCAGGTGTTTTGTGCTAAGAGGTTGACAGCTATGGTGAGAACTGGATTCATTAAATGATACCCATTTAAGTTTCAGTCTTCCTCTCTTTCACAAAGCAGCTGATTTAGTGTAGTGGTATGTTGCTCTGACTGTTTTGCACAGGGAACTTGGCAGTAAAATGTATGGTGGTAACACAGCATTTTTCTTTCACAAAGCAGGTGATTTGGCATAGTGGTATGTTGTTCTGACTCTTTTGCACAGGGACCTTGGCAGTAAAATGTATGGTGGTAACACAGCATTTTATTCTAGCAGCTTTCCAAGATTATACAAGCAATGTTTAATGTGTCCCTGGTTTTTGCCCTTTTGATCCACCCCAATAAATTTGGCTTTTTCCAGATTTTGTGTGCTGCGAAGTTGAGATGCAGTTGAGTATTGAGTAGATTTTACAAGGAGCTGAGAGCTGCAGGGGAAGAGAAGTTTAGTGCTGATTATGCTAAGTCAGCTCGCATTGCTAATAGCACAACATGTTGTGTACTTGCTTTTGATGCAGAAGGTTGTTGGTTCTACTCCCATAAGGGGTGAATGCTGCCGTACTGAAAGTTAAGATACTAACTATGAACCTGTTATCAGTTTGCCATCCATTTCCCATTGCAGTATTACTAGCTTATTTTTAATGTAATTTAGGCAATTTATTCCTCAGGGGCATCAGACACTTTATTTTTCGATGAAACCATGAAATATAAAGGTGATTGCTAGCAGCAACCTCTTCATTACAGATTTATTTAACGTGGAATTATTTAGATTACTTTTTTACTACTTCAGAGATTGTGCATATTTACTGATAATGGTGGACTGTAGAATTGTGCATATTTACTGATAATACTGGACTGTAGAAGTTTGAGTAGACTTTTATGATGGAAATGTTCTGTATTGGGCAGTTTTGTCATTGGTGCATGCGTTTTGTTTCATTGTTTACTGCAAAAATGTTCAAAGCAATAGGAAGGTGTATCAAAGAGCACATGTATGTTTCATATGCAAGGGGCCTATGATTTGAAAACAGCCCAGAATTAATCTTTATCTGCCACGGGTAAAATGTATTTTGTTTGAATGTGGGTTTCAATGTTGTTTCAATGAATGTGAGTTTCAATGGCAGAGAAGTTTTAATGCCAAGTTTGTTTAGCAGATGTCTTAGTGTTTGTGCTGTAAAATGCAAAATAAAACTTTCAAATGAAGTTCAAATCATCATAGAAGTAAATCAGCATGCACATTAGTGTTTATGGTAAATGGAGTGAAATAGCCAAGTAATGGATCATTGGAATTGCTGCAGGGGGAGGCTCCATTTGACCATGGTTTTGTGAGGGGGAAGGGCGGCAAACTTATGCAGCCCCAGCTGAACCATACCTCCCAACTGTCCAGATTTTCAAAGAATGAATAGATTTTTTGCTTCTTTTTTTGGTTTGTTCCTCATAAAATTTGTGGTTTTCTGGCAAATCATTTAGGAATTAAGTCACTAAATAATGACACACTGAGTTTCAGACTTCATAACCTTCAGAAAAATGCATGCTAAAGTAAGACCTGTTCTATCAACTGTCTCAGTTTATACAAGAGCAATTTTTAGTACTGTTTATATGTTCCCCCAATATATTTGGCCTTGTCCAGATTTGTTGCATTAACAGGTTGAGAGGTACATGCAAATAAATTACTTTATAGAATTAGGCATAGCCAAACCTTTCAACTGTCCCTGATTTTGGCTCAAAATGTTGCTCTTCCCCTGATGATCCCTCCACAAAATAGCAATTTTGGAAGAAAACATGGAGGGTTTATAATTAAGAAATAACTGTAATAATCAGTTAGATTACTTTTATTTCAGAAATGCATGTAGTTTCTTTTATTTTGTCAGCTGCTCAAGTTAGCAGTACTAATATTAAAGTATCCCTTCTTTGACAGGTTCCCAGCTGTATTGTGTTGCTATTTTATATTTTTACATCACATTTTTGGTCCATTTTTCATAAAATTGTGTTTTTTGGCAAATTAGTGACAAATCATTAAAGACTGAAGTTAGAAAATAATGACAGACATTTGAGTTTCAGATTTCATACCATTCAGAAAATTCGTACTAATGCAAGACCTCTATTATCTTTCTATGTTTATAAGAGCAATATTTTAAAAAGTGTCCTTATTTTTGGGCCTTTGTCCCATTTCTTTGTATGGATTTGTCCAGATTTCTTGCTCTGAGGTTGAGAGGTATGACAAATGAGTCAGGGCCATCACAAGTCAGCCAGAGACATTTCAAACTGCGACATACTTGTTGCACCCCACTCCCCCATGTAGTGACTCTGGATGTGTCGAAGCAAGGCAAGGAGTAGTTATGTAGTGTAAATGTGCAGAGTATCCCCGCATCCAAGGTAAAGCTCCGTGACACTCCTGAAATACAACACCACCACAGTAAGACAGCAAACAGTTCCACTACACGACAACTCTGAAACCAGCTCAACTGCTGAAACTCTGTAAAACCAATTGTTGATTTTATTATACAAAAAATGTTAAGCGCTTTCACTCACAAAAATTGTGAGCTTCTTCAGGTTCTGAAGAAGTTCACAATTTTTGTGAGTGAAAGCGCTTAACATTTTTTGTATAATAAAATCAACAATTGGTTTTACAGAGTTTCAGCAGTTGAGCTGGTTTCAGAATTGTCGTGTAGTGGAACTGTTTGCTGTCTTACTGTGGTGGTGTTGTTGTGTTTCAGAAGGAGTGTCACGGAGCTTTAAGTTGAACTGAAACACAGATTTTCCCTATCCAAGGTAGACACAAGTACTAGAGTGGCTTTTTATCTGTCCTTGATTTTTACAGAATGGTCTGGTTTCTGTCATATTTTTTGTACTGTTGATTTATGCTTATTACTCAAAGTGCCTGTTGCTCTGTGTTTAAGTAGCAATACTTTAATGATCATTAGGTAAGCTTGGCTGAGATTGCAAGATGCAAGTAAGCTTTAATAAGCATACTGTTAAAGAATTTCCAACATTGAAAGCCTTTCTGTTGCCATGTAGAGAATACTTAACTAGATAATGTATAAGCCTTGGGTATTTAAATGCATATGCCAGTATTTGTAATAAAGGACAGGATTACATTATTTTAAGAGGCTCATTACACTTGGAGACTTCCAGTCATCTCTGCAGGCTTTACCCGTAAACAGAATGCCAATCGTGTGGTCCATAACCTGTACAGTAATCCTTTTAGTGTGGTCCATAACCTGTACAGTAATCCTTTTAAGCAATGTATCTTGAGCTTATTTCTTGTTTGCTTTTCATTTTTTACTTTGATCATGTTTTCCCCATGAAACAAGTAGATGTCAGGCAGCAGGTCTTTTTTTGGATAAGGAACATTTTTACAAGTGGGGGCATCAGAGATTTCTACTTTCACCATGTTACTTGGTACTTTAATAAAGCTGAATATAAATTATAATTCGAACTGCAGTGCAAGAAGTGGTTTGAGTTGAGTGCTGCTTGTTTTTCTTATACTTGATGTTGACTGGCATTCCATTAATGTATTTAAAAAAAAGTAATTTATTTTTTCATGCCTCACAACCATTTTTGTTTCCATCTAGATATTAAGCTGTCATGCAACCAATGCACTGAAATATTTTTATTCTTCTACACTTCATTTTGTCTTGATTGAACTCTCATAATGACGGTTTGGCACCCAGGGCAGTATATTTAGTTTTTGTGGTTTTGAGCATAGCTCCTCCCCTTTCTAGTTGTCCGCACCCCTTCCCATTGACCCCACCCATTCAGCTGTCTCCTGCAGCCCCCCTTTGATTTGAAGTCACCAGCCACCACTGGAGATAACATCTTTTGTTTATGGCCCAGCTATAAAGTAACCTAACCTCAGCCATTCGCCTGAAGTTTCAGTCTCCCCTGTTAAAATATACACATCTAAACAATTACAGTAGTGTATAAAAACATCTCTTCAGCACACACCTACTGTTTTAATACATTTGTAACACAGCATATGAATCATATTGCTATTCACAAATGGCACACAACCACTTACAAAATTCCAGACAGCTGCACTAGCAGTATCTTCTTCTGTCACACTTCTGTATAAATCATATTAATATTCACAAATGGCATATTATTATTTACAAAATTCCAGATAGCTGGGTTGGCAGTACTTCTTTTTGTGACATCCCCCCATCCCTGAAAACTCAAGCTAGTTTTTCAAGTGATCCTTGAGAAATGCTGCTTGAGAGGGTTGCCTATGTGGTTATACCTTACTCCATTCCCTGTCTTGAGATTCCAGCTACCTTGGCATTGTTGACCGTAGTACAGTGTTGCACTGTGCTATCATATACCTGCAACCCTAGGCTCCACCATAGTAACTTGGGATTTGGCTGGTTGGCTCCATGTAGCCATAGATCCCCCACAGACTCCTTCTTCCTTGCACTGCAGATACTTAGCACCAAGGCCTCCCTATCATGATAGGGTTTCATCATGTTAACATGGTATAGTTTGTGCCCCTTCCTCCTGCTTAGCAGTTCTACCATGTAGTTAACAGCACTGACCATCCTTACCACTTTGAGGGTCCCCTCCCAAGCAGGCTGCAGCTTGTTGTGTCTGACAGAAATGAGAACCATAACCTGCTGCCCCACAAAATACTATGTAGCTTGAGCATTCCTGTCATACCAAACCTTTTTTCTGCTGCTGGGATTCTGTCAGGCTCTCCTGGGCCAAGCCAATGGTTCCCTGAGCCTTGTCCTGAAACTTAGGACATATGCCACAACAGACTCCTTGTGGGATTTACACTCACACTCTTCACTTATCATATCTGGAGGTCCCCTCACCCATTGCCCATACAGTAACTCAAAGTGTGAAAAACCTGTGGATTCCTGGTGCACCTCCCTGTAAGCAAACAGCAGATGGGGCAAATATGTGTCCCACTCTCTTAAATTGGTCTGCAAATGCCTGTAGCATGGCCTTAAGTGTAGGGTTTCACGTCTCAACAAGACCATTAGTGTGGGGATGGTAGGGGGTGGTCTTTAGGTGCTTCTCCCCACAGTACTTCCATAGACAAGCCAGAAGGTCTGACATGAAACTGGCACCACTGTCAGTCAGTATTTATTTTGGGAAAATGTCTAACAAAGCATTTGCCACGTTTTCTACTTCAATGGAGGACAGAGCCACCACCTCAAAGTCTCTGATGGCATAATCTATTACCACTAGGATATACTTTTTCCCTGTGGAATTTGGGGTACTCAGAGGCCCCACAATATCCATAGCTATCCTAGCCAAATGGCTGCTCAATCACAGGAAAAGGCATAAAAGGAGCTTGCACTTTGTGTCTTGCCTTGTCTACGTTTTGGCACTGCGCACAGGTCCTGCAGTGCCCTGTTTCATCTCTGGATATCCCAGGCCAATAAAAGTTCTGCATAATATGTCTCTCGGTACACTTTATGCCCATATGACCTGCAAAGGCAATATCGTGGGCTATGGATAGAAGTGCCAGATGGTAGGCTCCAACTGCTGTAATCTCTCACTCTAGCCATACCTCAGGGGTACACCATCTATACAGTAGCCCTTTATCCCAGTGTACAGATTCCCCTTCCCTTGAAAAGCAGGTGCCTCACTAGCTACCTCCCTCAGGCCTTTTAATGTAGGGTCTGAGAGCTGAGCTTTTCTCAACTGTCTCTTTGAAGACCTTCCCAGCTCCCCTTCCACAGGAAGTCTGGCGTCATCTGACAGCCGTGCCTCACTGTCCACCTGAGTACTACTATTCACCTCTGCCCTTGCATTCACTCCGTCCAAGGGAACATCAGTACCCACAAGCAGCTGTGGCTCACCTAAAGTCTCACTGCTATAGGGTAGCTCCCTCTCTGAAGTAACCACCACACCAGTCCTGTCTTAAAGTCTGCAGTCTGACTAGGTCTCTCCCAGGCTACCAGACCCACATGCTTGTTTCTAAGCCTGTCTGCTTGTCACTGCCTGCACACAAGGTACTGCATTATCAAACTTATTCCCTATCAGAACATCAGCAGAGATATCCTCAAACACACCTACTTGTTGGCTTCCTTTTCCACCCTCTTAGTCAAGGTGAAACCTAACCAAAAGTATTTGGAATGGGGTCCCTCCTAAGGATCTGACTGGATTAGACTGCCCAAGCAAGTAGTGCTTCTATTTAACCATTGCAGACTTCACAATGGTTAGGTCAGAGGCTGTGATGCTCTTAGCATTGGCCTGTTTCCCATTTACTAAGATAAGATATAACCTCTTGTTGTAGTTTGGTACCCTTGTTCTCTCCAGACAACTCACTGTTGGCATTCTGTCATTCCGACTTACTGGCTCTCCAAGCTTTTGTTCACCACCTTGCCCCATGACATCTATATGCTACATAGTCCCACTGGTTGCATTTAAAACATTTAACCCTTGGTCCTGGATATGTATCTGAACTAGTGGCTTCCTCTGCTACTGTCAGACTTTGTTGCAGCAGTTTAGGCTACCCACCATGGGTTCCCTTAGACCCATGAGCAGCACTGGGTATCCCATTCCTGTGCAGTGATGCCCTGCTTACCAAATATAGGTCTTCCTTTTTTCCAACTCATCTGCAGTATTGCATTGCCTATCTGCTAACCAGATTCTCATGTCCTCAGGCAAAGTGCTAAGGGTTTATCCCCTCACCAGAAGGTCTGCCAGCCCTTCAAAAGTGGTGACCTGACAGCCACTCACCCACCTATGAAAATAAGTGCTTAACTCAGCAATATATTCACAAACACTTTCAAATGCCTTGTGTCTATGCTCACAAAATGTTTTTTTATAAGCTTCAGGTGTTAACTTAAAACACTATAAAAGACAATTTTCAACAGTATTATAATTTAAGCAATCGGTATCATGCAATTTAGAAATAGCAGTTACAGCTTTACCATGGAGTAAAGGGGTAAGGAACCATACCTAGAGCCCTTGGTCATCATTATACTGTTTACATATCCTTTCAAATGTTTTACTATTGTTTATTCAAATGGAAAAACATTTTCCATTCAAATAAACGAATGGTAATACCGAAAGTAAAAAAAAAATGCCATTCACAATGTCGAACCAAATGCTAGATGCATTTGTCTCAACATTGTTGTCAAAACCACCACGTGACAGCCATATAGAAGCTGATGTAAATCAAACTCCTATACAGCTATCACATTTTTGCAGGGGGGCTTGCCCCCCTGCACCCCCCACACCCCCATACTTATATATTCTATCTCCAAGATCGCAGTACAGTGGGGATGTTGATGAATTTCCACTCCCCACTGTACCACGATCTCTGTGCAGATAGTCGATTTCCACTTATGCAAATACAGTTGTGCATTCGCATAAGTGGAGTCAACTATCTGGTGCAAAACTGCTTGTGCATTCGACATTCTGTTTTCGGCACATTGCAGCCAATAGAATGTCATTCGCACAAACAATAGTAAACCCTTTCAAACATATGAATGAAATGATCTAAATGATCCCCCATCTGTAAATTGTGGAAGAAATTTACTGACATTTGTTGCTTTTGGGATTCAGTTACTCCCTTCTCCATTACCTGCATTACCCTGGTGAAGAGTCAGTATCTCCTTCTCATGTTGCCTCTGCCTCTCATTCTACTCAGCTTCCAGATGTCACAGTTTCTCATTTTCCTTAGCCTCCACACATCTCAGTCTCTCTGCTGCTTCTATTTCCAAATATGTGGCCTCCAGTTCAGCTCTCTTTAATCTAGACAGATTTTTAAGTCCTCTGTGGAAGGTTGAATTGTCCATTTTCTGAGAGTTGTAACTCCCCAAGGCCAGTCTGATTGTCTCCCAGGTTGCTGGTCTGTGATGCAGCTGTGCCCAAGGCTGCAATCATCTCTGCTTTAGTCAGGTTGGCATGCACCAGTCCTTTAGCCTGACACATCTCACCTAACTGATTCCTTGACAGCTTGCCATATTCCTCTGCTGGCATCCTTACCTGCTCTCCCTGACTAACTAAGCTAACAAAAAATTAAAACAATTGTGATATGAAACTCTGAATGTTCACCGTGTGGCTGATTGTGAGTACAAACACCTTCAGTGACCACTGCTTACAGGCTACAGGAATTTAAAATCCACACCACAGAATCCTAATATGTGGATATCCCACCACTGCCCAGCAATTAATATGTGACACCTCAGGACTGGCCCAGTAATCAAGGAGCCTCAATACTAACCACTGGCAACAGAGACCACAGTCAGTCTGGGGCTGGTTTCTGCCTCTTTCTCCAGATCCCCAATAAGACTCCCCACTGGCACAGCTATAGGGTTGAGATCACAGCTGAGTGGCCAAGCCATGACCTCCAGCACCCTCTTTATCCAACCAGTGCTTCATGCCTGAGCCCAGATAGCTGACACACACACTGAGGTTTGATTTACACACACACACACACACACACTTGAGAAAGGCTGGCACAGATTTACTAGCTATGCCCCCTTCTGCTCAGACTATAAGGTAGTTTTCACTGTCACCAGCCACTACTTATCAGCTACTTTAAGGCCCATAGCAATGGGTGTCCCATCTTACTGTGTAATGTTACTATTAATCCAAATGATAGTTTGACCAAGAGCAGGGCTATTAGGAGTGGCCTGCACAGTGTCACCAAATAGATATGCAAGTAATTTAAGAGCTTAAAATATGTCTAGACTGATCAGCCGCAACTTAAAGGTTTAAATATGTTTAATAATAAATAATACAAGATTAAGACAATACTAAATATGTGTTTACAGTGTCTTCAGAGTTTAACATCACAGGGAATATTTAAAACAACATTGCAGGACAGTCTCATATAAATACAGAAAACATCTAAACTAATCTTTATTATATTCCTAGGTATATCTAAAAGAAATTACTGTACCCTAGTTAACTTGCTTACAGATCCAGGCAAGGCAGATGTGATGACTGGGTTTTCCCAGCTGATGCTGCCAGGTCAAAGCCAAAGTACAAAATGCACAGTCTTTCTCAGATAATTCTTAAATTAATATCTCAAATATTCCTGCTGGGATACTTGCAGGATGACATCACTTTTGTCATCTGACTATCCCAGGTGAAACCCCCCATTGCTAGAAACTACCAGCATTTAGCATCTCCCTGTGAAACACATAAACAAGGGCCTTCTTAGATCTTCTGTCAAATTGTGAAAGTTGTAAAATAATGTAAACATGTAAAGACAATACAGAAAACTTCTAGTTCTAGACATTGTGTCTGTTACTGCACAGAAACTGAAAAATAACATCTTTTGTTTATACCAGCTATAAAGTAACTTAACCTCAGCCATTCTTCTGAAGTTTCAGTCTCCCCTGTTAAAATACATGCATCTAAACAATTACAATAGTGCGTAAAAATATCTCTTCAGTGCACAGCTATACAATATGACCTACAGTTCTGATACATTTGTAACACAACATATGAATCATGTCACTATTTACAAATGACACACAACCACTAACAAAATTCCAGATAGTTGTGCTGGCAGTGTCCCCCCGTCACACTTCTGTATAAATCATATTAATATTCACAAATGACATATACTTATTTACTAAATTCCAGATAGCTGGGCTGGCAGTATTTCCTTTTGTGACAGAGGTAACATCTGAACCCAATTTTTAGAAAAGTTCAGTTCACTCACTTTAAAGAGGAGCAGATCATGATTTGCTGTCATGTCAATGAAACAGTTACTTCCTGTTCTGGTACAGAGTTTCTTTCCTGTTATACTAGCATAAGTAATGTGATGGAGTGACAATAATGGAATTAAACACTTGTGTACTCAAAAAAAAACAGAATAGTTTCTAACAGGCTCATAGCAACTGCTGTGAGTAACTTTGTAAAAACCTTTGTAGATTATTTCATGTTAATGATAGGCTGCCCATAAATTATACAATTCTGATCTCAGTTTGTAACAGTCCTTACCATATGAAGAATAAATAAGCAGTGAATAAAAAAGAGCCACATGTGTTACTGCACAACTAGTAGGGATTCAGGAAACTGAGGGAATAAAATCCCTGAGATTAGCTGATGTCTGTTATTAGGGTGAACATAAATTGCAATTTATAAAATCAGCTGCATCTACTTATGTAGCTTTATTGCTTGACTTCTTCTAGCTTCCTTCTACAGTTTATTTATTAATAATATCACTTATTAACCAGGTAGGCCCAATGGACACACATTCCCTTTTCAAGGGTGAACCAGGAGCAATGTCTGGGTGACTGACTTGCTCAAGACCACACAGAAGGCAGGCAAATGAGGGTTGAGAGCATCAAACCCTCAACCACAGCAACTACAGTACACATTCTTAACCTTCTACATCAACCAGTATTACCCTAGACATTTTTTCTTCTTTCCTCTTCTCTGGCCCTCTGTCTTCCCCTTTCTATTTCATTAAACAGCCTCTGCTCACATGATTTCTTTCCTTCCTGCCTCCTACCCTCTCACTTTTAGTCTATTTACTATCCTTCCCTGTCTTGCTTCCTATGGTTTAGTGATCCCAGCTCCTAAGTGCCCTGCTTTATTAGTCTTTCTTTTATTCATACCCAAGAGACATAAGTGCTTGCTTTTCATGCTGCCCAGGACACGCTTCCTAGTTAAATTACTGCTTCAAAATCACAGTTTACATCTAGTAATTGAGGCAGTCACAATAGACTATGGAATAAGGGATATTGTTTATTGGCAGTGGATGTCTGTAACCCTCTGCATTAAACTGCCCTTGACTAATACTTCTGTATGATTTCTTTGACTTTGGGTTGTTTCAGTAAAATTCAGTGAAATTAGAAATTAGGTAGTAATTATGTTAGTACCCTTTTATTGATTACTATTGATTCCCTTTATTGTAGCAGAATGTGTAAGTAAGACACTTCAGCATGTTTGCAGTCAAACTTTGCTGTAAGCGAGAGAGAAAGAGAGAGTACAAGAACATTTTTTTTAATATTGTTATGAGAAATGCAATTAAGCAATCCAAAGGAATAAACTGCAAATGCAATAAACTTCACATGTAAATGTTTTCTTGTTTAGCATCTCTCCATTAAAACTTCACAGGACTCAAAAATACCTTTGAATCTGTCTTGGTCCTACATAGATGGCAGACAATTCAAATGGGCCTCATGTCTTAATAAACAAAATCAGTAAACTGTAGAGTAAAAGATTAAACAAGTGACACTGGAAACCTGGGTGCAGCTGGCTTCCCAGGTACTGCTAGCTGATAGGAGGTGGCATTATATTTGACAGAATACAGACTGTTTTACCTCCTTTGGGGGTGGGGGGTTCGGGATCTACCAGCATTTATTATTTCATTTGGAGATTGGGTGACTTGAAGATAAGAAACAAGGCTGTGAGCTGGAATAGGAAAACAAGTAGTACTCCCAGCCGTTACACCGATGGGAGCATGGTACCTTTACAAAGACCATATAGAACATATCAGAGTGTAAGTAGGGCTAAGCAAAAAAAAAAATCCTGGTTGTGGTCAGACAGGCACTAATTATTTCTGATCCCCTATTGAGAGTGAAGCAAATATTTTTACCAACGAGAGGAGAAACATTCCAAAGTGAAATGAGTTATGGCATAAAATCACCTGTAAGAAATGCAGGACAGAGAGGCTGATGAAAGATTAGTAAAGCCTCAGTCATGAGCAATAGCAGCTTCAGAATACCTTGTTACACAGATTATGTAACAAGACATGATGTTTTTTGAGCAACATGTTGAAAAGATTGAGGTAAGCTTAACAATTAGTCAGTTAGGTACAGAATCACAGGCAAGTAATTGTGGAGGTGACAGATTTGCTTTGATATAAGAGAAGGCAAGGAGTTTGGAGATTGAGTGAAAACATCTGTACTTAAGTACGAATAGGAACAGGAGGTAGGATGACCTAAAAAGCAGCAATGAGGCAAGATGGCAAAATGTTTGTACAGATGTAAATGTGTATATTTTATTGTGTTTAGTCTTTTCCTTCATTTATTTGATTTAATCTTTTAATAAGCAAGGAAGTAAACTAATAGCTGCAGAACTTTTGAAGTCATGTTTCAGATCACATAATGCTATGTATGGACAATTTAGATAAGTCAGCCAAACATCTTGTCTTGTGAAAGTGAAAAGAAGATAGTGTACTAGAGGAAACTCATGTGATAAGTCAAAGTACTCCACATGGACAGCAATGAAAAGCCAGGTCAACCTCCAGCATTTTTTTGGTGTGGCATGCATAGCTCCCCTGCTTCATACTGGCAAATGTCCCCTATGTCCCACATCCATCGTCGGCTCTACCAGTCCCTCCAATTCACCCCTGAACTACTACATTCTGTCTTTTTTGACTGAGGATGATGTGGAAGTTAAGAATATTGTGGGGGGGGTCTATCATCTGCATTGGATTTTTCCCCCTTGGATATTTGGCTGAGTAGTCATTTTAGGAGATGGGCATGGAATAGGAATGTGCAATGTGTTGCTCACAACTGTGCAGAAGCTCAACCAATTTCCCACCCTAATCACCCTTAGACTATACCTTCCCTGTCCAATCCCCAGCCTATGCTATTGATGTAATGGGAAAGCCCACATGACCTCCCTCCTTCTCAGGTTGGACACAACTCCATCCCACCCTTCCACTCCATCAGTCACCTAAACAACTAACTAGCTTTATCTATCTATTCTACTAGAGCTGCTTTGTCCAGGAGTTAGAACAACGGCAATATTTCACTGAGATATTCACAGGTAATTTTCTGAAGTTGAAAATTACAGTTCAGTCACATCGAACACTAAGCAAATGATTATCATGTTTTTAAACAAGCCAAATGCATTAGTTTATGGCAGCTTAATCAAATATTGCTGCATACAGTTAGGCAGACTACAGTACAAAAAAATACATACATGGGGCATTACTGGACTTGTCTTTCCTTGGTTTAAGAACTTAAATAATTCCCTTTGTTAACCTGAGTTTTGAAAATCATTCAGGGAAATTATGCACTTTACCCTACTTAAAATCACTTTGATCAAATCTATTTTAGCTAGTAGCTTTTCAGAAGAAAAAATAGGGTGGTCATAGCACTTTACCAAATTTAACAGCACTTACACTGACCATGCTTTTAAAGTATTCATTGAAATATTGCACTTACTTGCTCTATAATTGCTTAGAAGGTGCAGCATGCTATCGTCAGGCTTTAGAAAGCATAGCAGAAAAAATCAATCGCAACACGTTTAGCCTTTTTTATTATTGTTGTTACCTGAGTACACTTTGAATGAGATGGCCTTATTATGTGAAGATTTAGTTTTATCTGGTCTGAGCAGACTTACTACTGCTTTTATTTGAGGACTGGCACAAAAGCCAATCAACTTTCTTTGAATAGCATAATAAAAAGAGCATATGGTTACTTATGAAAGTGTTTTGGCAGTTTCTGATGTATAAAAACTATGTTGGAAGTTACAAGATAACAAGAATAAGGTATTGTGTGAAATAAAGAAGCGAATGCAGTAGGTAAAATGTTTGATTGGAGCTGCAATCTGGTGGCCCCATTGAGCTTAGTTTAGAAAATGGTGCAAAGGGTGCCATGTAGCAGCAGGCATTCATAACCCTATAACTTTCTGGGGAACCAGATGTTGCTATGTGAATGAGTGTGACAGTGTGTAGAGAAGACAGCCTTTGAGGCTCATAACTTGCATGTATTGTCTTTGCAAAGGAGTTAGTTCACTTCTAATCTTTGATAGTTAAGTACATGAAGCAATAAGTTTGTTCTGGTTCTGAGGATAGAAACCTAGGTGTATGCAGAATCACAGACAATAAACACATATGTCAGATTACAGGCTGCTGCTACAAACATGAAAACACATTTTCAGTACATTTAGCCTTCTTAGTTTGATTGGTGTTATCTGAATGAGACTTCCATCAATAAATAGCTGTATTAGAAACATTACTGCTCAGTGTCATTTTCCCTTGGTACATGAAAGAACAACAGCTTTTTCTAATAGTCTAACTAATTTGATTACAGAATCTTAAGCACTTATTTTGCATGCTATTTGAAAGACAGTTTTGCAGTTTGCCCAATAAAATGTGGCATTCATCCCAATTGAAATTAATTCTGACAAAAAAGAGCTGCATTTTAGTTAAGCACTTAGAGCTAATGCACATTGCTGCTGGTCTGGTTTAAAAAGTAATCAAAAGAGAACACATACAAACCTCAAGCATTTTTTGAAGAAAGAACAGTCCGGTACGGAAACACCTTACTTGTAGCAATGGTGTTTAGACTGGGCACTCGTTAAAGGTGTTTAACGAATACTTATCACATGAGATTACTACTGCTTAAATGTGACAACTTTTCAAGAGAAACCTGAAGCTATAGCTTAAAGAATATAAATGTAAATTCCTTTGGGATTCAGGTTGGCATACAATGAATGAAGATGGCTGAAACTTGTATCTTTACCTAGCTATTTCCTTTCTTAACCCAGTATTACCTTCCTCATCCTGCCCTTTCTTTACTACCTTGTATCTATTGTATAGTGTTTATAATATGTCCTTGTGTATATTTTGTATAGCGTTTGTATGTATGTTGTGTGTTTGTATATCCATTTTATTGCCTTTGCTTCCTAACCCAAGTACTGTCTGAAAAAGATATTGTACCATCCCACTCGTATAGCTAACAAACTAACTTAAGTAAATGAAATAAGGACAATGCACAGTACTGCAGTATTTAGATGGCAGAATAAAACATAGCTTTCCTTCTTTAGTGTTACATTTCACAAATTGTTGTTTGGTACCTTCAGAACTTATTCTAGCAACAACAAGGGCCAGTTTCAACTCCTCCCAACCACCAACCAGGTTATTGGAAGGTATTGTGGATACACAGAATAGTTTTGTGTGCACATAAATAAAAATGGGTTTTTGCATGGATGAGCATCATGAGATTCACATTGGACATATCTCCTGTTCTGTCTTCCTAACTGTATTCAGTACAGTTTGGAAAATATATTGATTTAAAATTTTATCTTATGTCCTTTATTGTAAAGTCACAAAGGCCTCTGACTGTGTATTTTGCCTTCTCATTTTGCACGTTCTTTCTGAATGTGGTCCCCAGTTTAATAGTCGTGTGTGGGTTTTCTGGATAATTTCTTTAGCATTTCTTGAGAGTGACACCGGTCATCAGTCTGTACAGACCATCATCAGTCTTTAGCGGTGTATACATTAGTTGTCTCAAATTAAATCATTTTCATGCCCTTAAGGACATGATTTTACATGCTGATGATGGGATCTTGTTTACATTTTGATGTTCTCTTTCTTTTATTAGTTGTCCATGTCACTGTAGTCTTGTCAGGGCTTTGTTGACTTCAACTCAAACATCTTACCTTCAGCAGTGTTAAGATGAAAGCCAGGTTATTTAGCACAGCTGCCCATCTTATAAAACTACCTGCACCCCAGCTTGACAATAACATCTAAGAATACCATGTCAGCTGTGACACAGCCATTTTAAGTATATTTATATGTGGTCACACCCATTGTTGCTCTTTACCCATCAGTTTGACCCTGTACTAAACTACCAAGTAAAGGTTACCTTCAGTATTATCCATCTATGAGAGAATCAGATTCAAAGCTGCCATCTATGAGGAGCATTTCATCCCAGTAATGTGGTTTATTTGTACTGCCTGTCTGTTCTCTGCCTGAGTGCAGCATGGTTGAGACTCTGCTTAACAGTGTTTGACATGTATTTCTCCTGTCACATGACTGAATGCGACATTGTATTAACTGATTTCCTGCTAGTTTGCATTCATTATAGTATAACTACTCTTTCATATATAAGAGTCTTGGCTGTAGTAACTCTTCAGGGGGCATTCACATTGTCTTCATCTCGCCTGCTATTACAGAGGACTACTTTCTTTCCAGCGCTAACAACTCCTTCTTTCTCTCTTGTCTTTCTTATATTATGGCCCTCTCTGTTAACGCAACATCACTCTAGAGAGGTAGAGCCCACCTTTCCCTGCCTTTTCTTTTGAGAGGAAGTCCTATTTAAAAAGTAAGAGTTTACTGGTTATGAGCAGGGCCATTGAAAATGCTATGAAAAATATGCCTCAAACTCCACAAAAATTGGAGAGAAATGAAAAATTGTAGCGCATCCTATGAACAGCAAATATAATAGTCTAATTGACTGGTTGATTGATTAAACGACTATGGAATAATTTACATGTGATAACTATTTCCAGAAAAAGTTTGGTTGTCTGGTGACAATTACACTCGTAAAGCTTATTTGATAGCTGCCTGCCTTCACTTACATGAAATGCCATATAATTATAGGGTTTGTTGTGTATATGGTTTGCACAAAAAGTCATTATTTTGCACATACTTTCATTCACTCATATTTCCTTAACAGTTGTAAGTACACTAATATTTTGTGTGGCACTTCCCCAGAAAAAGACAAAGAAAAGAAAAAAAGAAAGAAAGAAATGTATTTATTGTACTTAACTTTTATTTGAGAAAGTATCACATTGTACTGCAAACACATTCCAAAATAATAGTGATAAAAATACAATTCAGTTTGGAAAGCATCAATAAAATGCAAACACAGTTAGAGTAACTACCATGCACTGTCTGAGGAGAATATTGTTACATTTTTAGGATAAGCAACACTTTTGACAGTACCCTCAGTCATGCTTTTACACTGCCCAAAGTATGCATATAAAATGTTTGTTCTTCATCTGCTGTCAAAACTGGAAGCAACAATTACTGTTTTGTGATAGCAGTGAAATGGCAATAATCCATGATATGAAACTTACTCTTAAAAATTGAAATGCTTGCCTTAAGGCAGCTTTAAATTGGTCTGAGTAGATCTGATAAGCTGATCTCTACAAACGTTTGTGCATATTGGAAGATTCCAAAATACATTTTCAATATCACATTTTGCTTGCTTAAACAAACACAGTAATAGAATGTTGAAGTGCATGCCTAGTAAACTGAAATACAGAACGGCAGACATAATAATAAATCTGCAAAATGCTAATCAGTTGATGATAAGGGTTAACCTTCTACCTCCATATATACCATTGCCCTAATTCTATGAGCAAAGCAATCACTATCTGTCAGAAGTTGCTGTGACATGCACAATTCTTTCTTTGAGGGTCGTCACAGAAATGTCAGGATTTAGCTCTAGCTTTAGAAAACAGGTAATTACAAACAACATGACAGCGAAGTATAAATGATATTAATTCTTTAGCATCTCACTCACAACTAACTAATTTGCAATGCATTATGATATGGACTGATTCTTAAAAATGCTATATACTAGTAGTATACATTAATATTAAAAGGATAATTTTGCTATGCCATATATAGAATGTGCATGTCTACATGTATGTGGATGTGTGTGTGTGTGTGTGTATATATACAGATATATGTATGTATATATATCTATATATATATATATATATATATATATATATATATATATATATATATATGTATATATATATATATATATATATATATATATATATATATATATATATATATATATCTTTCTATCTATCTAGCTATATTGACAGGGGTGACATTTGCTGATTGAGGTTTCTGTTTGGAGATACACTCTTACCTAGGCTTGTAAGGGCCCCAGGACCATTAGCTTGTAACCTGCTATACATATATATATATATATATATATATATATATTAAAATACACACATACACACACACATATATATATATATATATATATATATATATATATATATATATAGATGAATATCAGATTGTCAAAGTTCCAAAACTTTAAAATTCATTCATATGACTGAGACTATATTATTGAAGTTTCAAAACTTCAAACATTAAAAAAATAATAATAAAAATAAAAAAGTTCTATTTTTAATGCCCCCCCTGCACCCCCACACTCATTGCTAATTAAATATATCAACTCCGAGATCGCACTACATTGCGGAAAAGGGAACGTTTCCTGTCCTGTCTCTCTGCGATCTCTATTCAAAACATTTGAAGTTTCAAAACTTTGATCATATGGTCCTGACCATATGACTTTTGAAGATTTGAAACTTCGATAATCTGATAGTGACCCATATACATATATAGCTATATAGCTATAAATATAAATATATATATATATATATATATATATATATATATATATATATATATATATATATATATATATATATATATATATATATATATTCACTTCATAACATTGAAAATTCAAAACATTGAAAATGAGAAAACTTCATAATATAGAAGACCAAAACACCGAAACTTCAAAACACTGAAAACTCAAAACACTGAAACTCAAAACACTGAAAACACATATCATACATATACTGAGTTTAAACAACATAAATCATAGCAACTTTCCACCAAGTGTAAGCAGGGGGGGCAAGCCCCCCTGCACCCCCCATGTGGGGGGGGGGCTACGCCCCACACACCCCCTGCTACTTAAATATATCAACTCCAAGATTGCACTTAGTGTAGTGAAGTGCAATCTTGGAGTTGCTATATATATAAGTAGCAGGGGGTATGGGAGGTGCAGCCCCCCACATGGGGGATGCAGGGGGCTTGCCCCTCCTATTTTACACTTGGTGGAAAGTGCTATGATTTATGTTGTTTAAACTCAGTATATGTATGATATGTGTTTTCAGTGTTTTGAATTTTCAAGATTTTGAAGTTTCATTGTTTTGGTTTCAGTGTTTTGAGCTTTCAGTGTTATGAAGTGAATCCATATATAGATATAGATATATATGCGTACATATATGTGTATGTTTGCATGTAAGTATGTACATACTTGTACGCACAGGCATTTAGCAGCTTTAGTTTCCTTTTCAATGCATCTTCCCTTTTCCTTGAAAAAATTAATTTTTCATAAAATTTTAAGGAATATGCAGGAACCCATTTGCATCATACATTCAGCAAGCTACAGTGTATCTGAGAAAGAAATGCTGAACATGAGTAATTTACTAGTGTATGAAAATGTATAAAATTGGCTTTTTCAGTTATTTCCCTGATCCAGTGATTGATTTCATAGTTGATGTTGCTGATATAAATGAATGCACCTCCCCCTTTAGTGTAAACAAAAATTATTCATACTGTAGTTGACTGGGAACCCTCAAAAAGAAATCTCTGAGACATACTTCTGCAATGTGCACCAGAACCCCTACAGTCACCAAGCAAAACAGTCAACTGGACCAAGAACACTTAATTGTGTTGGTATGATCTGAGTGCAGAGGTTTGACAGCACATTGTCTATCTCACAATTTCTCAAACTCATATCCCACCCTTATTTTGAATCCTCATTTGAGGTAGCTATGTCATTGGCACAAAAAAATTACTAGACATTGGTTACTTTTGGCTCAGCTTAATCCAACAAATGTTCTCAAACGCTGCACTCAGATTAACACTCATCAGGAATTGACTGAATATCATTCTCTTGTAGCAGGCTGTAGTAGTATCTTTAGTTGCACCATATAAGACTGTGGTTTTGTGATTTTCTGCTCTGACATATCTGCCATGCCCAACTCCTCTCCCTTTCCAGCTTCAAATGAACAGCTTAACCAGCACGCAAGACTGGCACTGTTCATGCTAAATGACATCATTCATAAACCCCCCTGCACAAAGCTTTAGCATGAGGTCACTGGGTGGTGTTAACTGTAGAATACAGTAAAACACCTGGTTCAAGTTTTAACTCTTGCATTGGCGTCTTCCAAGCATCAGCTATGAGGGGCTTACTCCGTTGGAACAATGTGAAGTAGCTGGATATGCTGTTAAAGCTTTACACACATCAGTTTATTTCAGTGTCTTTTTTGCTGTTTGTACTGTCCTCTCAGCTTCATTGTGGTATAAATAAGTAAAAAATCAGCTATGAACTGTTGGAATTCACTGGACATAAACCGTGCACTATTGTCTGCAGTTGTATTGATATGCCATACCATTTGAACACAGTCTTGTGTCTGGCTGGTGTATGTTGACAAGTTATAGTTGGCAGATGAATTATTTCTGTGTCTCGTGTACTAGTCAACAACAACAAAATTAAGATTTTTAAGTTTGAAGTCACACAAGTCAGTAGCTATCTTTTGCCAATGATTTTGTGGTAATGGCATTATGCATCTTTAATTTACTTTTTACTACATCTATTTCTGTTCATTATATAGCCAAATAATTACATTATTATGCCCAATATCTATATTTACTTGTACTGAGAAATTGTACACCACATACTGTCAACAATCCTTTACCTTTCTCTGTATAAGCTTACTTTACCTTATAGAATGTTTTAGTTTGTTTAATTTTGTAACTTTTACCTTCTATGATGTTTGTTTTGTATGCTTTTGTACACTTGCTTATATGACCCCAGGTCATAGCTGAAAATGGTCTACTGATCAGTCCACTTATCAGATTAACAAGTAATAAAAGTAAATAAATAAAAGTGTGACCTTTGAAATTAAAATAGAATATGGTCTTTCAGTTTCATTCTCTAATAGTAGTAAATATAAATATAAAGTAATATAGAGATTTGTTAACAAGAAAAAAAATCTAAACTATGAGAGGACTAAATTCTCACC
Organism: Protopterus annectens; assembly: GCF_019279795.1. Classification (NCBI taxonomy): domain Eukaryota; kingdom Metazoa; phylum Chordata; order Ceratodontiformes; family Protopteridae; genus Protopterus; species Protopterus annectens. Next base: position 1,850,865,365 of record NC_056733.1, read on the forward strand.
AAAGACTTCAGCAATTAAAATTGTTGTGATATATAAACTGGGACAGGATGGGCTTCTTCACTTTGGACCAAGCTAAAAGTGATGATTGCTCAAATACTGAAAATTAAATAGGAACATCAGGGCCACTGAGTTAAAATTAATTATGGTATTTAACAAAACAAAGAGCTATACTTCATGGATATCACAAAGTACCGGTAAACTTTTGAATGGGCAACAATTTGATATTGTCTGTGTGATGGCTCAGAAGCCTTAAAAATAAGTATTATAACCATTACTGAGAAGGTGTTTTACCTTAGGTCAGTTGTCAAGCTTTCATACAATATATCCATCTTTGCCTGTACATATGTTATAATGTATGGTATATGATTTACGGCGGTACATTTTGTTGGACTTCCAATCATTCACTAGTATTTGTTCTTTTGTTTTTTTGCTCTGCAGTGGACTGTGTGGATAAGATTTGTGGGGAGAGACTACTTAATGAAGGACATTGTTAGTATCCCACCATTCTGGGTGATGTGGTTGAGCTTAACAATTGTCTAATTGACTATATGCTTAGAAAGAACCTCTGAACCTATATGGATGTGTTTTGTTATATGTAGGTAGTTTAACAGTAGCATTTCTGGACTGCATATATAGTTGTGCATTTTAGTCACAACACCCACCTGACCTTGCATAAATTCTTGTACTTGATGCTCTAACAGAATACCTTCTTTTAAGCCATACAGTTTGAGATGGTATTAAAGATAAACAAAATCAGCATTCACTAGGAGACAGTGAGTATAGAATCACACCAGCTAAATGAAATCTGAATCCATGAAGTATAAAAAATAGTTTATTCTAAATGCAAACAGCACAGAGTTAAGCTCTTTCATTCTTAACATGGATGGTAAAAATAATAGTGAAAAGTGTGGTCTATCGGACATTGTTTCCAACAACTTAGTTTATTTAGTTATTTATTTATTTATTGTCATTTGTTAACCAGGTTGGTCCAACTGTGCCAAAGGCCCATTTTCAGCGGAGACCCAAGGAGAAAAGCTCCAAATACATATACAAGACTCCAATAAGAAAAAGCAGTCACTAATACAAAGATTAAACATTACAGTAGTAATATAGACAAAATACATTACATAAAATGAGATTAACTTCTTCTTTCAGCTTTTCCCGGTCAGGGGTCAGTGGATCATCTGTCCGCTCATGATTGGCAGTCAGGTTTTACGATGTCGAGTTGCCAGCCCGGTGCTCAACCTTCCACAGAAGGCACACACGCACTCACACCTAGGGCCAATTTAGAGTGTCCAATCCACCTACTGCATGTCTTTGGGATGTGGGAGGAAACTGGAGCACCCAGAGGAAACCCACGTGACCACAGGGAGGACATGCAGACTCCGCACAGAAGGCACCCCAGCCGAGAATTGAACCAGAGAACCTCTTGCTGTGAAGCGGCAACACTAACCGCAGCACCACCGTGGCTGCCCTAAAATGAGATTAATAATGTCAATAAAAAAAATAATATATAAGTTTCAAAATTTTTCTAATACAATAGCAGCAGATATAGGTTGTGAGTATGAATATTTACAAGAGCAGATTGTCGATATTTTAAACTGGTGTGTTAGAGGAGCAAGAAGAGAAGAAAGCGGGTAGAAAAGGAAAGAGAGTAATTGGATTAGAAGTAGAATATAGGAGGAAATCAGTCAGACGTTAGGTAGAGGCTTGGCAAGGGCAGGACCAGGTGTTAAGAAGATACTGTTTGAGTTCTTGTTTGAAATGGAGCTTATGTGGGATGCCTCTTATTTCAGTGGAAGAGAATTCCAGGTGTAGGCTACAGAGAACTGGAGGGACAGGAAGTGGGATTATAAAGAGCTGAGTGTGTGATATGCAGGCCATTGTAATGATTTATGGACAAGGCAGTGGTGGGATTTGTTAAGTAGATTGGAGGCAAATCTAGCTATTTTATTGCATGTTTGCTCTAGTTTAGAGGGAAGTGAAGACTGAAGGTTAGTAAAAACTGGAGCAGCATACAGGGACAAGGAGGATTTAGAGGAAGGTGGGAGCAGTTTGTGATTCTGGTGCAGGAGACCACGTTTCTGGTATTTTTTTTTTTTTTTGGAATGATGGATATGTATGCTTAATTTTAGTTCATTGTCAATTATAACACCAAGTAATTTTGTAAAGGGTTCTGGTCTGATGGTGGTATTGTTGTGGGAGGTAATTGAGGAAGTGGATTTGTGTGGTGCCAGTGTTTTAGGAAGGAAAAGTAGAAATTTTGTCTTTTTTGGGTTTAAAATTAGTTGATTATCAGTCAGCCACATTTCAATGGACGTAAAAGTGTCTTGGGTAAAAGCAAGGAATTCTGGTATGCTGTACAGAGTGGTAATAAGGGTAGAGTCATCGGCATATTCTAAGAGTGTAGAGAGGGTGGTGGCAGAGGATAGAATTTTTGTAAAAATATTGAAAAGGGGTGGTCCCAGTATTGAGCCTTGGGGTACACTGGTGTTAACAGGGAGGAATAGGGAGGTGAAAGTTTTCCAGTGTATGGATTGTTTTCTATTAAGAAAAAGAGTTTTTACAATCCTCCCTTAAACCCCAATTTAGCTGTGTTTGAAAAAGCATGTGAGAGAGATTTGTATCACTTGAAATACTCTCATTTACCACAGTTTTAGAATTTTACAAAGGAGGAAAAAGAAATCATGTATAAACTCAGAAGAGACATGTCTATTAGGGTGATGAAACCAGATAAGGGTGGGGGGATAGTTATAACAGATAAATTTGACTGCACATATAACTTCTACAACATGCTACAGGACACTGATAAATATGAGACTATGTCCAGAAATGAAATTTTTGAAGCATACAAGAAGACTGATGTGTTCCTTGAAGATGCTTCTACAGGGGACTATTGATATGGACAGATACAGATTTTTGTCAATAAATCTCCCCACATTCCAACCATATTTGGTACACCTAAAATCCACAAGGATATTAGGTGCCAATCTTATTGATTAATTGTGGCAGTGAACAACTCCAGAACTTACCGTCTAGCAGTTTATGTTGACCGCATCTTAAAGGAGTTGATTAGATCAGTTGATCATATCTTAAAGGGCTCTTGAGATTTTATTTCTAAAGTCAAGGTGCAGTTTTAGCAGTTTTGATAGTTTTCTACTATTGATGTCATAGATCTCTTTACTTCTGTGCCTCATCAAACAAACTTGGAGTTGTTCCATGGAGCCATCACTGAACTTACTCAAGTAGATGGCCTGACTATTAATTTTGTTACTGATTTGATTTAATTAATTTTATTCAAACAACTTCATGGTGTTTATGAGGGTGAGTACGAGTATTATAGACAGGTGAAAGGAGTAGCAATGGGTCCAAGTTGTGCACCCATATATGCAAACCTGGTCTTATATAGTTGGGAGATGACTTTTGTCTTGAGAACTTTGTATTGTAAGAATTGGCACATATATTTGTGGTTTTTGGATGACATTTTTATTTTATGAAAATAATATGATGCTGAAATGAACACAAGCTTTGAGTCCTACTTAAATAATAAAACCCCCTTTTTGTGTTTTCCTGGGCAATATGCCATGGATTCCATAGACTATTTTTAGGACATTGCTAGATGGTATTTTGGGTCAAAGATGTAGAGGAAATCTACTTTATCTAATAGTTATCTTGATTACCATAGTTGTCATCTGAAACATATTAAACATTAACATTTTCAAGGGTCAGCTTGTTAAAGCAGCTCGAATGTGCTCTGACATCCATCAGATTAAACATGAAGTTGAATTCATGACTAACATGTTTTTAGAAAGAGGTTATCTTCCTGAGTTGTTGAGAGACATTGCACTTGAAGTTTCCCAGCAGTGGGGTACTAAATACGTACCACTGTTAGCATGAAACAACCATATACAACAAAAGAAAAATAATAGGTCACTTAACTTTTAAAAATAAACCCAAACTTATTTTTTCACACTCTTTAGTTGTTACTTACAGTGGGTATGTGATAAATATAAAGGATATTATTATAAGAAATAGGAGAATTTTCAAGACTGAAGAGTCCATTTATAAAGCCCTGGGTATAACCAGTTCCTTGGTATTCAAAATGGGTAAAAATTTAAAGCAATTCTTTAAACACCAAAAAATGTTTCCATCTAATGGAGTGAAAAGGGTACAAGGAGGTGTGGTTCATGCTATCAACATCACTACATTTTGGAGAAGACTGAAGCTGTAGTAAAAAATTCACCTATCAGATTAACTGTGGGTGATGGTAATTGTGCCACAAAGAGGGGGAGTTATGTTGCAATATGTCAAAGATGTTTTTGTTACTTGTTTATGTCTTTCGGCTTTTCCCGGTTAGGGGTCGCCACAGCGGAACTCCGGTTCGCTAATGATTGGCAGTTGAGTTTTACGTACCAGCTTGCCAGGCCTGACGCACAACCTTCAATGAAGGTACGCCCATTCATGCATGTCTCCACGCAGAAGACGCTCTAGCTGAGAATTGAACTAGACAGCGTCTTACTGTGAGGCGACAATGCTACCACAGCACCACCATGGGGAAAACTGTACAGCAGTCATGTAAAAAAATCTATGAGTATGTATATGCTATCAGTAAGGGTAACACTAGCAACTTATTATGTAGACATGTTTAGACTTGTGATGGTTTTCAAAAGTTTCTTTTTGGCATCATTGAAACCGTACCAGTGGATAATAGAGGGGGTTCCTGGGAAACAAAATTAGAAATGAGGGCGTAAGTAGGTCAGTTAAAACTGGATGCTTCTTGTGACAAAGGGAAATACTGTCAGCCCAGCTATCTAGAATTTTGTAAATAGTTCTGTGTCATTTGTGAATATTGATATGATTTATACAGAAGTGTGTGTAAAGTACTGAGCTAAAATGTAACCACAGCGTGCCCTATTGGAAAAGAACAGGAATGCACCTGCACTGTTGTGACTGTTTAGATGTATATCTTTAATGGAAACTGGAACGCACTGGAAACTGGAACACAGGAGGTAAACTTTAAAAAAATTCAAAGAAAATAGTTGAAATTAAATTGTTTCATAACCACGTAATAAAAGAGATGTTATCAGGTTAACAAATGTTAAATAAATAAATAAATCTCTCAGTTTCAGTGCAGTAGCAGACACAATGTCTAGAGCAAGAAGTATTTTGTATTGTCTTGAAAGAGAAGCAATTACTAGGTTTAAGATGTAGAAGTGTTTTATTCTTTTATGACTTACATGATCTGCAAACATCTGAGAGATATGTATTTTTCACAGAAAGATGTTAAAATTTTGTTAATTTCTGACAAAGGGGGTTTAGCTTGGGAACTGAAGTCAGGTAACAAAAAGTGATGTCATCCAAGCTAACCCAGCAGTAATATTTGATTTTCATTTAAGAGCTCTTTATATGTTGTCTTTGACCTAACAATAACATCTACCACCTGCACTTGCCTTACTTTAAGTAAGTTTTTAGGCCATATTCACTCTTTTAGATTCAGATAGGAATATAGTAAAGTATAGCTTAGATGTTTTCTCTGTTTAATTGAGACTGTCCTGCAATGTTGTTTTAAATATTTCCTGTGATTTTTGAACTGTGAAGTAACTGTCTTTGTTTGCTGAGTATTGTCATGTTCTTTTATTATTTATTATTACATTTATTTAAACCTTTTAATTGTGGCTGATTTGTTTCAAGCTGTTTTACCTCTTAGAGTACTTGCATATCTGTTTGGTAACACTGTACAGACCATTCCCAAAAAAGTCTTGCTCTTGGTCAATCTACCATTTGGATTAATAGTAAAATTACATAGTAACATTGGACACCCTTTGTTAAGGGCCTTAAAGTAGCTGATAAGTAGTGGCTGGTGGCAGTTGGAACTACCTTTTAGTCTAGACAGAAGGGGTATAGCTAGTAAACCTGTGCCAGCCTTTCCGAGGTGTGTGTTTGTGTATAAATCAAATCTCAAAGAGTGTGTGTGTGTCAGCTACTTGGGCAGGGACACAAAGCACTGGTTGGACAGAGAGGATGCTGGAGATGTTGGTTTCACCACTTAACTGAGTTCTCCACCTTGTATCTGTGCCAGTGGGAAGTCTTAGTGGGGATCTGGAGAAAGAAGGAGAAACCAGCCCCAGACTGACTGTGATCTCTATGTGCTCTTAATGGAAACTGCATTTTACTGTGTGTGTACTTGTCATCCTCCCAGTGTGTACATTCCCCACTGCTGCCAGTGGTGAGAATTGAGGCTGCTTGATTACTGTGCCAGTGCTAGGGTATCTAATGTCAAAGGTTTAAATGACTATTTTTCTATTGCCCTGATTCTAAAACTTAAAGCTGCTCAACTTTCAAGGTTCTCATATGCTTTGGTTTTAAACAAGGTTTTTTAAGTTAAAAAAAATTTCTATTGATTGAAGCCTATTTTTATGCAACTATTATGTAATTTTTTTGCAACTTTTTAGCTTAAGTTTTAGAGATAGTTGCAGTCATTTGATTTTATTTTCTTTGTTACTGTGCCTTTCATCTAATTGATTTGGCTTCAATCATGTGATTTTTTGTAATTATTTAATGGATGGCAGTGTACTACTGAAACGGTTTTGAAGAAGTCCTGAGATTGAAGGACAAAAGCACTCAACCATTTTATTTATTTATTTATATTGCATTTGCTTAATGAATTTTACAACAAATAGCTCTAAAAGTTGCGCTGGTGGTTTGGTGACAATTTTCTTATGTTATTTATACTTCATTTGACTTCTACATCCATTTGGATTTAAGGTGTTGGGTCCCCAGTGCAGTTTGGCACTAGGGGAGCTTGGTGTGTTTTTTTCTGAAGTTTATGTGGAGACTGCACAGTCACATGCTTTTTTTTTCTGATTCATATAGCCATCTTTATCTGTACATATGTTGTAATGTATGCTATGTAATTGTTGGCAGTGCATTTCGGTATTTTGTTGGACTTCCAATCATTCACAAGTGTTTGCTTGTTCTACATTGGACTATGCTGATAAGATTTGTGGGGAAAATCTACTTAATGAGAGACATTGTTAGTATACCATTCTGGGTGATGTGACTGATCTTAACAATAGTCTGAACTTATATGGATGTGTTTTATTATATGTAGATAGTTTAAAAGATATTTCACTGTCATGTCAGTTGAACAATAGTGTTTCTGCACTGTATATGTAGTTTGGCATTTTCGTCACAACACCTTCCTGACCTTGCATGCAACTCTAACAGGACACCTTCTTTTAAGCCATACAATTTGAGTAGGTATTCAAGGTAAACAAAATCAAGATTCACAAGGAGAGAATGAGTATAGAACCACACCAGCTAAACGAAATTCTAATTCATTAATTAATTCTAAATACAAGCAGCACAGAGTTAAGGTCTTTCATTCTTTCTTAAAATCCTTAGTACAGGACTTTATCAGAACTAGTCCCAGACTCACAGTGTCGGTTTAAATATTATCACCAATCAGCCTGCAAACAAAAATTAATTTAACAGTACACCCTTTAAAAAGTCAACATACTTGACTGTCAAATATGTCAATTCTCTGCAAAGAGAAATTTATTTATTTGTTTCAGTTTGATGACCAAGGAAGTCCACCGGGCCTAAAAAGAGCCCGTTTTCAGTGGAGGCCCGGGGAGAAAAGCTCCACTAACAATGACAAATGTATTGGCATATACACATACAAAGCAAAGAAGTCATACAGCTTTACACACCATTCTACAGTAAAAAATATAAATATATTCTACAATAATAATAATAAAATCTAGCAACTGCATAGTCTAAGAGTCATTAACAGTGAATTACAATTGAAATTTTACATTCCACAATAATAGTAGTAAAAATCTAGTAACAATACAGTCTAAGGGTCATTAACAGTGAATTACAACTGAGGACGAGAAATTGTTGGAAATAAGCTATTAAAAAAATATGGAGGTTAAGTAGGAGTAGGAGGGCAGATGATGTGAGTGAAGAGATGATGCATAGAGTTAGTAGGTAGGTTTTGATATAGGAAATGCCAAAAATTTTATATAAATATAAACATAAACATAAAAAGAAAATATGATAGTGTCTATAACTTAATAAATCCAAAAGGCGTACACAGATTTGGAGTACCAAACAGCTTTAATCCTGGTACCTCTGCATTTTGCCTTCAAGGGATATGATATCAACATTTCAAATTCTAAAGCTTAAATATACTAAACAATTTAACAATTGTGTTTCAAATTTGTCTATACATCTCACTTTTAAAGTGACCAGTGTACATTATACATATTCCTTGTGGGAGATACAGTGTGCGCCATAGAATCAGAAATGTATCCAGTACTATGATCAATGGACACAGATTTATCTCTCAAGCAAGGTTTGTCAATCATGTGGTGTTATATATCTTCTGGGCTGTGGGTGTGGTGAGGTTAGATGGTAGAGTCTATGTCAGAACAACGACAAATCAAAAAATCGAATGCTCACATGAGCGAATAATAAGGAACTTGAAATCGCTATTGTGGGGGTCTGTGCCTGCCACACCCCCTGCTAAATATATATTCCTACTCCAAGATTGCACTACAGTGAGGAAAGGGCAAAAATTCTGATCTTCACTGTACTGCGATCCAAAAAACGAAATATCAAATTCCAGATTTATCGCTCATGTGAGTGCTCGATATTTTAATTTTTTGTCGTTCTAAAGTAGACCCAGATGGTATATAGGTCAGTCCAAAAGAAAAGTTAAGATTAGAATTTTGGAACATATGGGAAATATTAGAAGGAGTAATATAGGCTTCAGTCCAGTGGCAGAACATTTTATTGAAGCCCTTTCGGGAAATTTTGATTCCCTGTTTTTTAGTGTATTAGCCCAACCATCTGGCAACTGTGGTAGTGGTACTCTATTTGCTAGTAAGTTAAATCAGCTGGAGACTACTTTCATTTATAATTTTGGAACCTTGGTCCCTCATGGATTAAATCAGGTGGTGGTGTTAAATTTTTGAAGAAATTTCATTGACAATATGTCCATATATGTATTTATATGTGTGTGTGTATTTATTTTTATACGAGTACATACACACATTTTGAGAGAGTGTTGTATTTTTTTTTATATAAATTTGGTTGAATTGTTTGATGATGTTGTTGCGGTAGAATACATTGTAATTTTGTTGTAATTTTGCTGCTGTTGAAGTTCTGTAGAAAGTGTAGTAGTTTTTCATGAATAAGGGATGTGTTTATGTATAATGTGCACTGGTCACTTTAAAAGTGGGATGTATAGACAAATTTTGAAACACAGTTGTTTAATTGTTTAATATATTTAGGCTTTAGAATTTGATATGTTGATATCCCTTGAAGGGGAAATGCCGAGGTACCAGGATTAAAGCTTTTTAGTACTCCAAATCTGTGTACACCTTTTGGATTTATTATCATGCTCATATACCCTTTCTGATTATTATGTGAAGAAGTTGTGAGATTTGGCGGAATGAAAAGCGCTTAATAAATATACTTGGTTCATACTTGGTTTACTTCATTTTTTGGACTATCTTCCTTCAGCTGCTATTTGTTTAGCTTGGAGCTACTTTTAAATCTAATAAAGAAATGTTGCAAACAGTTGATGAACAATCTTTTTTGTACAAAAAACAGCTAATAATTTAAAAATGATCTTTGAGCAAAACAAACCTATAAGAAGTACAAAAAAATTAATGGGGACACTTGCATGCACAGATTATGTAAACAATGCACTTAAATCCTGGTGGGGAAAATTTTAAGTTAGATAACTATTTGGGGTAAATGTTGCACTTCATAATGGAAATTGTGAAACCACCTGGGTCATTTATATTGCTAAGTGTGTATGTCTTGTCCTTCAGAGAGACTGCTTAAAAGGAGGATCTATGAGCATTATTATTTTTAATAATAATGCAAATAAAGCCCTTTATAAACATTTGGTTTCTTATTTTAACTTTAAGAAAGCTTTGTCTGTGATCCCGGAAAAAAGTTTAACATAATCCCATGGGTTGTCCTTGGGAGACAACATTACAGTATATAGAGTTATTGTGGCAACTGAGATGGAATGCCCCCCACCCCCCACCCCATATTAACAACAATGTTTCCATCAACTCAGTTCTGAAATGATGTGCCGCCAAGTTATAGGCATTATTATTGTATTATTGCATTTTATTTTTATGTATATATTTATATTTATATTAATTTATTGACATGTCCCCTTGTAGAGAACTGATATCTGTGCTAGCCATTTTTTTTTAATTTTAACAACTATGCTGACTTTTTATAAGGATATACTATTACTTTATAATTTGTGTTTGCAGACTGATTAGAGATTGTATTTAAAACAATACTATAAAAATGGGGCTAGCTCTAATGAAGTCCTGTACTTACAATTTTGGGAATGGATGAAATTGCTTAACTCTGTCCTGTTTGTATTTAGAATAAATTATTTTTTATAGTTCACGGATTCAGATTTCCTTTAGCTGGTGTAGTTTTATACTCACTTTTTGCTTATGCATCTTGATTTATTGTTACCAGTGGTTCTTGGTGCCATACGTCCATTTTGTTTTTGTTTTAGAGATTGAAGATATCAGCCAATATTTCTGTCATGATGTTAAGACACTGGCCACACAGATCACATACAAATAATCTAGCAATTGTTCCTGCAAAACTGTGCTGAAGGCCCTTTACATACAATTTTCACTTTCACTTAAAGCCACAGACCATAGCAAAGTTAACAACATTGCTGTCTAGATCTCTCAGCAAAACCTATGACTGTTGAGCTGACATGCTGTGAATGTCTATGCCAGTTAAAAGTAACTGTTAACAAACAGTTTTATCAAGGTATATACCTGACTGTACCCATTGGGCTACCTCCTTGCATAATGCATTTGTAGAGAAAATTTTCATAAGCAGAAAATTCCTTCAATGCATTGTCTACCCAGATCAGTACTCAAAGACAACCCTTCACAAATTCCTTTCTTTACTGAGAGAATATATTTCCACTAAAACACAAAGTTGTCAGTGCTTGCTGCCAGTTGATGGTATAGATATGCTGCAATTCCAATATAGAGGGGGACTATTACAGCATGAATCAAATGAAGACAAACTGATTAGAATGAATTTGAAAAGGACAACTGAACTACTTATTATGTCCCTTTAAGTCTCCTGAAGGTCCTGAGCTCATGCAAAAGCAGTGTTTTAAATTGCAGTAACCAGAGTTCTGGCACATCTTAATTTCTACAAGTAAAAGGCTCTCGAGGCAACACTACGGTGTAAGAAGGAAACGTTAATCCAAAAACAAAATAAAAACAGTATACTGAGTAAGCGCTTTCACGTTCACATCGAACGCTTCATCAGACATATTGAGAACTGCTGTGGCTTTCATTTAAATATAAAAGACTGTTCAACTGATTTAATACTAACCAGTCGTCATCTTTTATTAGTTATCTAATAAAAACTAAAAAAATCATCTGCTAGTATAACTTAAAACTATAATATATTTAAACTTCAGGTTAACTAGTAGTGTTTACATGTAAAACACCTAGTCCCTTTAAAAAACACATGAAACACACTGTATATGTCTGATGAACTGTTCGATGTGAACGTGAAAGCGCTTACTCAGTATACTGTTTTTATTTTGTTTTTGGATTAAAGTTTCCTTCTTACACCGTGGTGTTTCCTCGAGAGCCTTTTACTAAGAGCACATTAATAAACTCAAAATATTCTAGGGTACATTTTAAGACATCATGTCACATAGGAATGCTAAACTGATGACACGCACATAAATTAGTCACAGCATTAATGAATATTAGTAAATAAATGTGAAAAAATGGTAGATGGTTACATATGTACAGAATTATTATTAGACTGATTCCACAAGGGCCTGGAAAAAAGTTGTTTCCATTGCATAGATTTTTTTTCCCTCATACTTTCTCCTTTTGCCTGCCAGCTCATATCCATCTTTTAACTGTCTCTGTTCATGCTGAACCACCATTGACTTCAGTCCTCCTCTACCCTAAATCTGTTCATTCCTGGGCCTATCACCATGTTTTTTTTTTTTTACTCTCTACAGAACAAACTATCAGCCCATGCATTCCATGGGGAAGGAGTGGTAAATTCCTGGACTATGTAAGATGGTATTGCTCAAATTCTATGTTAAATTATGTCAAACATAACCCTAGAAAAGGCCAGAGCATATTCCCACACCATGCATATGGAATAGAGTGTGGTGTCACTGTTATATACACAGGTCCCTCCAAGAAGCAAACAAAAAGCAAATACACTTACTGTATTTTGCACTATAAATAAGACAGCATACATCAAACTCCATTCCAGTGTCCTGCTTTACGTAATGTGGCAATGTGCTCTGTGGGAGCTTGCTTATATGCTCAATGCAGTTCCAGTGGAAAAGTCTAAAGTAAGTTCACATGCTATGCATAACAGATAATAAGATTAAAAGAAGTACAGCTATCATAGGTACAAACCCCCTCATAAGCTAACAAAAACAAATAAGAAAATATAGGTTATATCTGGTTTATATGGTGCAACAACATGTTTTGTGCACACATCTATCCAGCACTTCTCCATTAGGAAAGGCCAGAATAAGTTCCAGCATCATGAATGTCATCATTATCATATTATGTGACTCCCCACGATGTTTACAAAATGCAAATAACCAAAAAACATTTATAGATCGACCAGATCATGAGAAGCTAACATTCAGTAAAACTCCACAACAATGGCATGCTTATATGGTATGGCAATATGAATTTTGTCAGCCTATGTATCATCCTCATGGATCTTTTGTTGGAAAAACTCAAACATGTCTCCATATCATGCATAGCACATTTGAGTACCCTTATCATACATACAAGTTTCTAAAGGAAACTAAAAAAGCAAATAATTAAACACAAAATATATGTAGCATAGTCCATGGACAAGTCAATATTTGGCAAATATATCCCAACAGCCATTTTTTTGTGGCATGCTAGTTCCCGACTGTACATTAGTCCAGAGCAGCTCCAGTAGAAAAGGCCAGAATATGCTTCTGAAGCAGTCACACAAGATTAAGTAAAAATTCACCATTATAGGTATGAGAACCCCCAAAATGTTAGCAAAAAGACAAAAGTTCACATAGCATTAAACAATCAAATAATGTTCACAAAGTTCAGTTTCAATGAGCTGCTTTACCTGGGGCAGTAAAATGTTTTCTGACACCTACACGTGCTGGGTTTATGTCTCATAGAAGCAGACAGAAAATGTTTTTCTGCCATTGTGGTATGTTTCATGGAGGGAAAAAAGTCTGTATAGCTGGCACCTTTGCAAATGCTCAGAGTGGGACATGCTTACGGAAGTGTGAATGTTTCTGCAGGACAAACCATTCCGTGGGATAGTGAGCGGGAATGAAACTGGTTAGTCATTGGCTTAGCATCAGCTCTTGGAAATAAATACCGGTGCTGTATTTGTGGTCAGGGTGTGGTATAGTCTGTAGCAAGCAATTTGCTACAGTTTTCAATGGTGCACAATTTTTTTCCCTCTGAGGTGAGGAGGGCACCAGTTCAAAAAATGGAACACAACACCAGAATGGCTAGATCAGCTATGACTAGAAGACTCATAGCCGTCATACACTTAGGCTAAGAAATACTTCTTTTATTAAAAACATTCTGGGGCAGCCACGGTGCTGCAGCAGTTCGTTTTTCCACCTCATGGCAAGAAGTTCTCTGGTTCGATCCTCAGCTGGGGTGCCTTCTGTGCAGTTTCTGCATATCCTCCCTGTGGTCGTGTGGGTTTCCTCCAGGTGCTCCAGTTTCCTCCCACATCCCAAAGACATGCTGTAGGTGGATTGGACACTCTAAATTGGCCCTAGGCTTGAGTACGTGCATGTGTGTGCCTTCTGTGGAAGGTTGGGCAATGGGCTTGGAACTCAACACTGTAAAACTCCACTGCCAATCACGAGCGGACAGGTGATCTGCTGTGGTGACCCCTAACTGGGAAAAGCCGAAAGAAGAAGAAGAAAAGATTAAAAACATTTGCTATTGTCATGTTTTCTCACAGGACACAAATTACTGACTATGTAAAATGGGGCACACAGTAACCCTAGTCTACCAGTCCATCACAAAACAGGTTGTCTGCAGTTCTTCAGTTTAAATTAGTTACAGTGTTATCAGGAGCATAAAATAGTTGTATTAGCAGCCTAATGTGTAGAAAAAAAAAAAAAAAATCTGAGAAATTTGTAGCTCCTGAAAAACACAGAAAGGATGAAAATAGACTTGGACTGAATATACTGTTCCCAATTTCAAAACACACTGCAGAAGATTTATGATTTTTCTGTTGGCTTCATGGCATGGAGGGATGCAGCCCTGACTGGGTCATTAATGAGCCCTATACCTGAGGAGTCTGCTGAGAGGATGGGAAAGGTGTGATATTTTTTCTGACTTGGGGTTTCAGCATAGATTTATAATTCTTGTGGTGAGCCTAGGACTTTCAAACTGTGATCAAAATTAACAAGGGCATATGCTGGCATAAGCTTGTGGTATCTGCAACCTTGCATTATTGCACACCAGGCATGGGGGAGTATAATGGGTAGAAGTATACAAAAAGCCCTTACATTAGGAAGCATGTCCCTGCTTTTTGATGGCTTACTTTCCACAATAAAACAGCACTAGGAATGGTATTGAATTAAGTCCAGTGGTAAATGGTGCTCAAGAGCCTGAAACTGAAAAAGGCACTAACATCAGCAGCAGCAAAATGTCAGTTGTATCTGGTCCTAAAAATATTAAAATAAAAAAAAAATGCTTGTGATTCACAGTTTATTTCTCTCTCTTTCATACACACAGAGACACACTTGACTTATAACTAAACCTTCCATCAAGGTACCTCACTGTGGGTGTGCTACTGGTGTTCCATAATGGAGGGAATATGTGTACATACACAGATGTTGTTATATGGCAGAATGTGTGCCATATGTAGAATTCTGCAGAGGTACAATTGAAACCCACTCAACTCACCCATGTCACTAACCCTCCTAGAGTGTACTTCATTTGTTACAGGGGTCCTAGAGGGCACACACCAAGGTACAGTGCACTATATGTTGCTTCCCACTAACATTTGTTGTGAAAAACCTACTTCTCAACTACAGGTGTTGACTTCAAAGGGTCCGACCCATACCTCTCAACCTCTTAGTGCGAATCTGGATAAAGCTTAAAATAATGCAGGGGCAATGTCCCCAAAATAGGGACAGATTTTAAATATTGCTCTTATAAACTTAGAAAGTTACTAGAGTAACATAAGTTGTGTTTACTGAATCCTATAAAGTCTAAAACTCAAATGTATGTCATTATTTAGTAACTTCAATCTTCAGTGATTTGCCAGAAAACCACTAATTTTATTATGAATAGACCAAGATATGAGGCAAAAATCTGGACATTCTGTGAAAATCTGGACAGTTGATGAGCATGATCCAGCCACTTGTCATTAATGAGTCTTTGCCTCCAGATCTCCAGCTAACTCCTTCTTGCACCAATCTCTAGGTCAGTGTGTGATGCATCTAGGTTTGCCACTCACAGATACAGGAGTATTTCTGTGAATAGTGGTCAGTCTGCCTGATGCCTAATCATGTATAGCACTAGGTTTACTTATAAATTCTTCTACTCATCACACACGACCCTTATGTGGGACTGTGTACAAGCTTATGAGTTCCCCAGATAACATGGAACATTACTGTACTGAACACTATATAACACCATGCTTAAACAAAAAAGTTCTTAACATTTTGAGAGATGATGATTGTAATGAAGTATATCAAAGGTGAAACCTGAGATCCTGTCAACTGAATACCTCGCACTATCATAGGTTCAAAGGTCCACAGGAGATTACGAGGCTAACAGCTTAAGGGTCCTTATAAGCTAGTCAATATAACCCAATTTTACCCAATATATGGCTCTAGGGACAAGATGATGGCATGGACTTTTGCCTAAGCCTTGAGTAGCTTACAGATTTCCCCTGTCCATAAGGCACATAGACTCTACCCAAGTGTGAATTTGTGATTCCCCATCCATTGATCCAAACTGCATTTGAAGAGGGGTAGGGAAGGGCTCTGCTTAATGTGAATAGGATGCCTGTTCCAAAGAAGGGGCAATCTCTGAGACACATTATCTGTCTCCCAGCATGTTTTTTTGAGTTGCTGACAAAGTTTAGATCCCTAGATC
Source organism: Protopterus annectens (assembly GCF_019279795.1). Lineage (NCBI taxonomy): Eukaryota > Metazoa > Chordata > Ceratodontiformes > Protopteridae > Protopterus > Protopterus annectens. The sequence goes on from NC_056733.1 coordinate 1,850,881,558, forward strand.
CAGTGACCATCATGTTATTTGACTTGCGGATATGTAGCAGCTCTATCAGCGCTGGATTTGTGAGTGCCTTGTAGGTCAAGTATAGGTCACCCCTTAATAATCAGTAGGAAACAGAGTAAAGGGATAGGGCTTTTAGTATCTCTGCATAAGACATGTTTACATCCTCTCTCTCTCTCTGGATCTACTGCATTCAAACAAATTTGCTTTTCATCAAAATGTAAATCCGCGAATGCATTTACACGAAAGTGCGTTTCAACGAAAATGCACTTTTGTGTAAATCCATAGCAAAAAAAAAACTAACACTTAAAAACACTTTTATAAAGGGAGGCAAGCCCCCTTGCACACCCCCCCACACTTTAATAATCTCACTCTGAGATCTCACTAGACTGGGGAAAAGGGAATGTTCCCTCATCCCCACTGTACTATGATCTCAACAACAGTCTGCTTAGTTGTACATCAACACTAAATGTTGATGTACAACTAAGTTAACATGCAAACCACATGTTTTTCTTTATTTACATAATTTAGTTTTATGTTTTACCTACTAATTTACGCAAAAGTAAATCCACTCGCAAATGTCCCGTTTCGATGAAACGGCATTCGCTGAAAACAAGTAGATCCATTAGATCCATATATATATATATATATATATATATATATATATATATATATATATATATATATATATATTTTTTTTTTTTTTTTGGTGAGGAACATCTGATGTTGTTCCAGCTGCTTTAAGTGCCTAGTCAAGTACATGCCAAATGGCGCACTGTACTTAATTATTGGTCTAATGACAGCTAAGTACAGTGAGACAATAATTTCCTCATATGTGGATGCTATACCATTACCTGCAAGTTGTGCCACATAGAAGGACTTCCTCACCACCGTGGACACATGTTGGTCAAACTTTAGGCTACTATTTATCTGTGTACCTAGATCTCTCACCTCTTAGTCTACTCTTAGTGTTTGTTATTGATGTTATAATTGAAGGAGTATTTGAATTCTCAAAGGGTATGATAATGCATTTTTTCACATTTAGTTTTAGGCCATGGTTCTGGCACCAATCATTTGTCTAATCTAGACTTCCTGAAGAATATCTACATCATTTGTGGATTCGGTGATTGACTCCTGCTTACAGTCATCAGCAAATGTTGCCGTACAGAGGCCTTCCTCATTAGCCTTAACTTCAGACAAGTATATTCCTAACAGGAGGGATCCCAACTCTAAACCCTGTGGCACACCACTAGTAGTTGGCCTCTTTGTGGTTCTAGATTTACCCACTTTAACCACGTGTCCTGTCAGTGAGCTAATTGGCTATACATCTGGTGACATAGGAATTTATGCCCAGTTTTGTGAGTCTATTTATAATACCTGAGTGGGGGGGTTGTGTCGAATGCCTTGGTCAGGTCGCGGTAGGTAATATGTACTGTTTTACCTTCATCCGTGGCCTTAGTGACTTCCTCAAAGAAATCCACCAGATTCAGTATACACGACCTGTCCTTGACAAAGCCAAATTGGGTCAGGTAAAGGGTTTAGAGGTTTCCTTTGTCATTATTTATCAGGTCTATGATTATTCTTTTTATGGCCTTACATATATGACTAGTCAAACTAATGGGTCTGTAATTGCTTGGGTCAGTAGATGGTCCCCCTTTATGCAGAGGGATGACTGTTGCTGTCAACCACTCTATTAGGGCAAAGCCAGTCAGAAAGCTGTGGTTAGATAAAGATCCTAATGGGTTTGATAAATCCTGATTTAACCTGTTTAGGAGGCAACTTGGTATATTGTTACACCCCACTGAAGCTATGTTTTTAGCTTTAGAGAGTGCAGTGGCAACCTCTTCTTTGTTGATAATTGGCAGTGGAGTTCTGGAGGGTATATTTTGTGGGAGAACTGGCGGTGATGGGTTGGGGAAATTTTAGCTTGATTTGTCGGCCAGCAGATTTGCTATATCTTCTGACTGAGCATAGGTGATGCCATCTATAACTAATTACGCACATTTCTGGATGTTGTCCTTAAGATTACTGGCATAACTATAAAATGCCTTATCGTTATCCTTAGCTTTAGAAAATATTTTTACCTCAAAGTCTGCTTCCGGAGACTTGACTAGTTCCCTGACTCATTTGTTTAGAATAATGAGGGAGTTTATGTTCTTTTGGGCACATTCCGTTGTACTTCTCAACAGGATTTAGTTTCTTTTGTTGTACAACCTATTAATACCAGGGGTCCTCCAGGGTATATTGTTTTTGTGGTTTGACCCAAGTTTATTTTGGTCTGGTACTGCCATTTCTGTGCAGTTTTTATATGGAACAAAGCTAAGAACATTGGTGGCAGAACTCCGAACTATAAAACTCAAAATACACAAAAAAGTCTGTCAAAAAGAAGTATGCTGTAGGAATGATGGTTAAACCTCCATCCACAAATATGAAAAGAAATCAAAGTGCAACCTCAGAAATACTTCAAAATAAGATTTATTACGTAAATGCAACATATCTAAAGTTGTCCTAAAGGGATTGATGTCCCTGAACAAATTAAAAAATATCCAAGAGGGGGTCAGTGAGAGAACAAACTTGAATACAGAGGGTTAATTTAGCAATTGGTGTTAGAAGCAAACAAATAACATGGCTTAAATGAAGTTACTTCTATAGCCCCTGTGTTAAAACTTAGATCAGCAAAACTATGACTTATTTAACATTTTTTGTCACTAAGTGCACAATCTGGGTTTAAAATGATAATATATTTGTTTTTATAGTGTTTTGTATTGTAATGTAGTATTGATTTGTAATGTGATTCATGAGACTATTTATATATGTAGATGATTTGGTCCTTTAAGATGATGTAATGCTTTTTAATTTATCAATTAACTAGTGTTTGACCTAGGTATAGATACCAGTCAGATGGCTGTAATTTTCAGTTCTGATGAAGTCCTGTTATTTATTAGGATGAAATCACTCAACTGCATTTATGTAATAAACCTAATTTTAAAGTATTTCTGAGGTCACACTTTGATTTCATTTCACATTTGTGGATGGAGGTTTTGGTATCGGACCTACAGCATATTCCTTTCTGGCAGGCTTTTTTGTGTATTTTTAAGTTGCTTATATGGTCATACAGGGCTTTTGTGTATATCGCTGCATAGGTTTCTTTGTTTTCAGGATTTGTGGGAGCTTCAAGCTTGTGCCATCCCTTAATAGGTAGCAATTTACCTTAGAGAAGTTCTTAAAGTTTTTAGGGTTAGGTGGTGGGACTAGTTTTACCTTTATTTCAAAGGAGACTACTTTGTGATCTGATCTTACCAGTGAGGAAATCACACTTGCCCAAGGGGTGCAACACTCTCCCATATTTGTGCATACCAAATCTATGATATTTGTTCCTCTAGTGGGAGTGCAGACTAGCTGCTCTATGGCATTTGAATCTACAAAGTCAAGAAATCTTTTGGCCTGCAGTTTAGTGTTTATGTATGCCTCCAAATTAATGGAGAGTAGTTAAAATCAGCCATGAGTATGTTATTGGGCTGGATGGTGAATGACTCTAATAACTTGAGGTATGATATATGGGTTTCCTGGTTCATGGTGGAGGACATGTAACTAGCAAGAATATGGTAATGCATTTTTCCCACAGTTAGTTGGACATAAAGTAGCTCAAATATGTCATATTGTTTGACTAGCCTTGAGGTGTGCTTATCTTTTATGTAGATAAATACACATCCACCTTTTGCTCTTTCTTGTTCAGTGGGGGGCCAGAATGTATGAATGGCATTATAGCCATGCACTGCTGGAGTGCTTTCTGTGGCTCTGAACCATATTTCAGTAACTTCACAGACGTCGGCATTCTCCAAGGTGAAGAGAGCTTACAGAGAGTGCAGTTTCTTGCTGAGACTCCTAGTACTGATCAGTAACACCTTTAGCTTGTCCTGAATAGTTTTGTTATGTTGGAAGGTTTGTCTGTTTGGCAGTGCCTTTAGATAATATTTTGGCCAATATCCCAAGGCCTAGAGGTGACAGGTGAAGACCATCCCTAGCAAATCAGCATGGACTATCAACCCTGTCCTCCCAGGCTGACTAGTATTGGACCCCTTTGGAATGATAGCAGTAGCTAAGCCAGTTTTTACAGTTGCTCATTTCCTGTTGCTATGGTGACATCATCTTTGGAGATGGTAGAATGCTGCTCAATGCTAGCATCATACCTGCCTGTGACACATATTCTGAGATCTCAATCATGTCTGTTTTCATACACTCCAAGGAAGTTCATCTCAGGTCATTCAAACCCACACGGACTATGATTGAGTCATTAGGGGTAAGTGACCTGAGTATTTGTGTGACCTGACATATCCTGGCCTCTTACAGGCAACTGTAATTTTCTCCATATCCAGCCTGGTAAGAGGGACATCAATGTGTCTCACAATGGAGTCTCCTATGACCAGAATATTGGGCTGTGGTAGGTTTTGCTTATGGGCTGGATAGTTGAAACACAATGAGATGTGGCTTTATGTGTTGTGATGGTAATTATTTTATGTGCCTGTGGAGTTTCTGTGATCTGCTCCTGAGAAGCCTTTGAGGTTTGGGTAATTTGAATGTGAGCACCTCCATATATGTGGATCTATGTGTGTGGTCCTTTGTGGGTGCGGTGAGTGATGTGCGTGAGTCGCTAACACCCTGTTATTTGCTTTTTGTCTCTGTATGTAAGAGTCTAGTCTCCAGTGTCAATGTGAAACTACATCTCTCACATATTGCATGTGTCTGTTTGAGAATTAAGTGGTTGTCAGTGTACATAAGGCAAATATTACATTGCCAAAGGATGCCCAAGTCTACCTAGCTGGATGAAGAGATAGTATGGTAGTCCCATCCATGGTTGCATGTCCTAATGTGCACTTGTAAGGGACAGGAGTGGAGGGTGTTTCTAATCAGAAGAGGAAGGGTGTGTACTTGGTGTAATCTACAGCTAACCTAACCATAGATGTTGCCCAGTACCCAAACCATTTGCTCTATGAGCAGCAATAGTCCTGGGTGTTATAATAAGATAAAGTAGACCTAAATAGTCATAACTAAATGCGTAAATGCTGCTCACTGTGCGGACTAGTTGCCCCATGAGCTACACAGGACTGAGGTAAGGTTCCGAGGTGATTTTTATAGGGAAATTTCAACTTCTGATGATTGTCTGTATACAAGGTACCAAACAAAGAGCAGCTTCACACAAACATGAGGCTTATAAAGGATTAGAAAAAGCAAGTTTCATACTAGCTGTGCTCTAAGGCCAAACAGGTAAGCACACACTGAGCTTTCTACCAGCAATTACCAGCCCAGGTAGGTGAAATCAGTCCCCTCCTGCCAAACGACTACAAACTTTGTCCCTCTTAATATAAAATGCCAAGTTTGGAACTCATGTGTTAAGGAAGCACAAACAGATGACTGATACTAACCAAGAAGCACTAGATACAATGTATTTCAGTGCAGAATAGCAGCCCTTATGGCAGTTTGAAAATGCAACTTTAAACTTTAATGAAATGTAAAAAAAGTCAATAAATAAATAAATGAATAGCACAGTAATTTTTCATAGTATAATGAAAATAACCAATGTTTCAAGATGTTTGTGGCTGTATAGGGCAATGGCACAGCAAGCTGCTCTTTGTAAATGTGCCAAATTTATACCAGCACTGGAAATGCAGAAAACTGACAACTGAGACCTCTAGCCAATAAAATAACTGCACTTAGAGCACTTTTGTGTGGTTCCCAACTCAGATAGCCCAGGTAGACACCTACTGCCATGAGATGAATAATCCCAGTCCTCCTAATGTAAAAGCATAGTAAAAGAGTGTCCAGAGTAAAATGCTACTACAAACAAACTTAAATTTAAGGAAAGTCAATAAGTAATTTAAGATAAAAGCAGTGGACTTAAAATAGTTTATAAATGTGTGATTATTTAATAAGAGTACTTCACTTTATAGAAAGAATTTGTAAAAGCACTAAAAGCAAGGTAAGCTGATACATTTGCTCTCCATCCAATAGGACAACTACATGCAGGAATGTGTATGGTATTTCCTCAATCTATAGAGACCAGGCTTCCAGCCACTGCCACTAGATGGAAATCCTTTTCCTCTTGATGTAAAAAACAGAAAAGAGCTTCCTAGAGCTATCTAGATAATTAATTCAATGCAAGTAAATCAGTAGAACAATGACAGGCAAAATGCATTTCTTTTCTAAAAGAAGCACAAGGAAAGGTAAATAAATAATTCAAAATATAAACAGCAGTGCAGAAAGGGAGGAGCTTATAAAGTAAGCACAAGGAAATGTAAATAAATCATTCAAAATATAAAGAGCAGTGCAGAAAGGGAGGAGCTTATAAAGTAAGCACAAGGAAAGGTAAATAAATCATTCAAAATATAAACAGCAGTGTCGAAAGTGGGGAGGAACTTATAAAGTAAGCACAAGGAAAGGTAAATAAATCATTCAAAATATAAAGAGCAGTGTAGAAAGGGAGGAGCTTATAAAGTAAGCACAAGGAAAGGTAAATAAATCATTCAAAATATAAACAGCAGTGTCGAAAGGGGGGAGGAGGTTATAAAACTCAAGTTACAAAAAGGCTGGAAATCTTAAAATTCATCAAGCTTAAAAAGCAGATCAAGGAGTGCAAAGATGGGTGGGAAAAATAACCAGCAAGTAGTCAGTCACCAGCAGTGTTTGTAGATTTTGCAAGCCTTGAGTTTTATAAGAAAAAACAAGGCACAAATATTCTCTGTGTATTTAAGTATCACTCAAGAAACACATTAACCAGTGAAAAAAAATGTGAAATGTGCAGCCTAGGATTTAAGGGTCTATCTGCCACGCAGAACAAAAACACTAGGTCAAGCAGATTTCTTGAAAGAGAAAGCAAAATGGAATATGTATAACAGAAAACAGCTCTATCAGTTTAAGCAACTTACAGACCAAAAAAAAAAAAAAAAGATCAACTTTCCTCACCAAGCAGGGAGTCACCAACAGTGCTTGTTGTTTTTGCAGGTTTTGAGTGAAAAGACAAGGCTACAAATATTTTCTGTGTATCTAAGTATTACTACTGGTGTCAATCCCTCTAGTGCATGGACGGTTATATGCTATCACTTACAGGGGATGCAACATTGCACATCTCACCTCACTTGACAAGATATTTTTCTTTGCTATAAAAGGAAAATTTAAACTTTCTGTTCCACCCTAGTCAGCAGCTCAGCTCTATGGCTTATAGATATTTCAACTCTTTGTTTTGTGGGTGACAAGCAACCTAATTTTGTAGTTTTGTACATTTTTCCAGTAGGCAGTGAAGCAAAATGTTGGAACCAGTAATGGCAAAAGTACACATTTTCGAACATTTCAACCACAGCAAGCCACTTGCACTGTGTCACTATAATCCACGAATATCCATATCCATCAATTAGAGTTTCAGCAATTACAGCCACTTTACTGAGAGTGTACACCTCACAAGTCTTATTATGATAAAAATGGTCACAGCAAAGTATTCCATATTGCTTTATCAAATACACACTTGTCTTGCAAAGACAAACCAATGACTTTTTAATTTTCAGGCCAGCAGTACAATAACATTTCCTGAACTAGATCAGGCATGCAATATGGAATGACTGGCAAACAGTGACAGCAGTAGGTCAAAGGTACTAGGCATGTAGTTCTGGAGACCATTAAGGAGCCTAGCTCAAATTATCAGTTGCTCCAAAGAATGTTTTGGTTAAGTGATTTGCAAAATGTCACACAATGGGTAAATGAAGGTGGAAAGATTCAAGCCCTGCATCCTTGGCATAGGGAGTAACTCATTTATAAGTCACAGCTTTAGTTCTTTTTGCCAGCTGCCATATTAACAGTTTTTTTAGCAAATGCAGAAATGCTTTGCAATCCACTCAAGGCTATAAAGAAGATACTGCAAAGATACAGTATATTACTAAAATCAACATATTTAGACTATATTACACTGTCCAGGCATTTAAATAAATTAATTCATTCTTTATTATAGCATATACCTTCAGAATATGGGTCATGGACAAATGGAGCTCTATGCAAGATAATGAATAAGGCCTCCTTCAGACATGCCAGTATCCCATTACTTGGCATTGTCTCTCCAAACTACCATAAACATTTATCTCACCTGTCAGTGGGCATACTATTTTCTACTTTATTTTTACAAGTATCACAGAGACATGGATTTCATTTAAAATTTTTATTTCAAATTTTACAGAAGAAACACTCAGGTCATTTCCTAACAAAACAAATCACTTTCCCATTGAAAACAGATGTAACATGAGAAACCGTGAACTTCTGTTCCCTTGTAACTCACATTTAGTAAAAATGCATCTGGCAACTCATTAAACTGCAAGAGATGTGCTGGGATTTATACACAGATAGCATATAGTGAAGTAATAATTAGTCACTGTCTAGAGTGCAGAAATGTAAAACACAAATGTTTAATGCATTTGCTAACAGCCTTAGAGAGCCAACTGGACTCGTGTCCCTTTTCAGGAGCAGCACTGGAGTATTGTTTTGCTAACTGACTTAGCAGAGTCACATGGAAGAAAAATGAAGGCTGGAGGAGTCAAAGCATGTACTTACAGGAAGCAGGTCTTAACTGTTCATAGCCTTACTCATCAGCACTAGGTTCTATGCAAGCTAATGTAGCCCAAACAGACTGCATATCATACCAGTGTATATGCAAAAACAAGCTAAATTAATATGTATTCATAGTTAAAATATTAATGTTAAACTCACACTTTATTATTTGACAATGAATAGTTTAGAGCACATGAACTCACAGTCAGCATTAAGGAAACCAAGAATCACATCCAAATAACATGGCTCATATGATGCCCGTTTACTACAAAGTGACTTGCCCAAGAACAAAGTATAAATATAAAGCAGAATCAGAGATGTTCTGCAAAGCTGGAGACAGATAAGAGTTAATTACTCTAAATCAATTAAAAATGAATAGAACAACAGGTTTTGCAACAACATGCATTCTTTGAACTACAAAGGACTGTAAAACTATAATGACAAGAGTATCTGTGGGGATTACAGTTACTGTCTCCTTACCTAAGGCCCAGGGTTTTTGACTCTGAGCAAGTCACTTAACTAATCAGTGAACCCTGACTGGAGCATTTAACACACACACACACACACACACACACACACACACACACACACACACACACACACACACACACACACACACACTGGACAGAAAAAGATTTTGTGTTTAAATAAATGCTGTGTATAAATGGAATTGCTTCTTTTTTTATTAAAATTGGCATGACTAGGCCCCACAACCAGGATCAGCCCCTAGGTAGCTGCCTATGTCACCTTGTGCTAGAGGATGCTAGATAGTCGGACACTATATTAACTTTTCTTTTGCATATAATTATACAGTATATAACTGCATTACTCCTACCATTGGCTTCAGAGTAGACACTACAAATATAAATTAATATATAAATATATATAGACAATTTGCTTTGTTTAATTTAGCACAATTCAGACAATATTTCATCTAATATTACTTTTTTCATTTGTTTAAGCACAGGATTGAACTGTAGCATTTGCTGAGCTGCTCATTCTACATATACTGATGCCTATGACCATTTGCAGTTGTATGACATGGACCAGGTAAAGTTTGTTCAGCTCAGGTTCAAGCATATTGAAAATGTTCAATTTCTAAGTAATATGCTATTTTCAGTATGTCTGAATTTTAGAATATAGACTCAAACACACGCTACTACTGGCAATGGGAATACCTGTTTCTTTAACTCTTTGTATATTAGACTGTGTAGAAGATAATATCCCTGGGGAGGTCATTCCATTACTGCTGTTCTTAATATGTTGTACAAGTGGCATGTAAAACTGCTGTCTTGTACATTATTAATGTGCATCAGTAATGCTTATAATTCTGTTTGTTGTCTTCTTGTATTTGTGATAATGTTCACTTTCTGATGTTTGTTAATAATGAGTATATTCTGCTGTCTATTTTATTCTTATACTTGTAACTGTATTCTGTTTTATTCATTATATTTGGCTAAACAGTTCAGGTCATGGCTGAAAAGGATCCTTAGAGCAGTTCACTTAACGTGAGTAAAAGAAATTAAATAAATAACTAAATATGTGCACACACACACACACACACACACACACACACACACACACACACACACACACACACACACACACACACACACACACACAAACATAATGATGTATCATTCATTAATAAAGCAATAACCGATGATGTGGTGTGGTATATTGAAGATTTACCCATGGCTGGTGTGGTTTAATCATGAGGGCGAAGCCTGAGTGATTAAACAAAGGTAACCGTGGGTAAATCTTCAATATACCACAACCACAGAGTTGGTTATTGCTATCATACAATGACATTATTTAATAAAAAAATGCTTACTTTTCTTAAATAATGTCTTTGTATAACGGCAGATTACTGTTCTTTTGCCGGTTGTGGTATACTGCTTCTTTGTTTTGATGTACAGCGCATGCATATGGGACTTGCATTCCCATGCATACCCAAGTACATCAATGCTTTGAAACTGAAGCAACGGAGAAAAGAAAGTCTCCGTTGCTCTGTTTTCTCTCATTTTTTTTTTTTTTTTTTTTTAATTGTAAAAAAGTCTGGGGCACTTTATACCAACGGAAAAAAGTCTGGGCGACCGGACCTTTTTCCGTTGGTATGTTGTGGGATTTACAATGGACACACTGGTTGGGCTGGGCCAATCAGTGTGCACGTTTTTGAATAGTAATAGGGAGTCATTGTATAATACAGTATTTCATATGGGTAACTGGGCTTGTGGGTAAGACTATTGTTAGGTTTGTGAATGGGCCCTGAAGCAGGGACCAAGAAGTGAAAAAAGGGTATGTCACACCATCACTAGACTTTTTGCTAATAGCTCCTGCTGTCTTTGTCTTGCCTTTATTCTCTTTCATAGTTCTCAGAAGTATCTGTCTCTCTCTCTCTCTCTCTCTATCTATATATCATCTGTATCTATTTCTAATATACAGAGATAGATCTCAATCTGTATACAGATAGACAGATATCATTTGCCTAGATCTGTCTGTTCTGGGAATCATTGTTCCATACACAATCCTAAATCCACAAATTTCTCATCAGCTTGTTATTCCTGCAGACGTTTGTAAGTAACACCTTCAAAACTGGATGATTTTTTGCTTTATTATGTTGTGATCTTTCCTGCTGTGCGCATCATTTATGGTGAGGTTACAGAGGCATAAATGTGAAATTACGCCATTGACTAGCTCACAACTCTGGAAAGCAGCATTTAAACTTAGACTGAGAATCATATAAGAATGCAGGCCAGTCTTGGGAATAAGTATAATTTATAGAACAAGCCCAGCAGTCACAAATTTGCTTTTCCAGTGTCACTAATCATCACTCAGGTTGAATGTGAGACAATTTTTTTCTTGTCTATGCAAATCTTTTTCACAATGTTTACTTATGTGTTATGTTTTATGTACACTGTTCTGCTGTTTTGTGTTTTTCCCAGATTGTACTTTAAAAAGCCCTATCTGAGGTTAGTTCTTTTATCAGGACAATGAGCAAGTGAATGAATAAATATATCTGCAAAAAAATTGTGAATAAAACAGCTTTAATATCTAAAGACTCAGTTCTACTCATATCAAATGTTTTATATATATATATATATATATATATATATATATATATATATATATATATATGTATGTATATGGGTCTACTTCTGTTTGTCGAAAGCACATTCTTTAGAAAAACAAAAGTATGATCCAAGTTATGCAAAACTGCAATGAAAGTGCACTTTTGTGAATACCAGTTCACTGAACCAGTAATGAAAACAAAAAACACACGCTGCAGCACCGAAGCATACCACAGTGGGGATAAGGGAATATACCTGTTTTCTGACTGTAATCTGATCTTGGAGTTAGTATATATAAGGTAGCGGGGGTGTGGGGGGCAATATGGGGGGTGCAGTGGGGGGCTTGCTCCCCTGCAAAACTGCTTTTGTAGTTTGTGTTTTTTGATTTTATTACTCGTCCAGTGAACCAGTATTCGCAAAAGTGCACTTTCTTTTAAGTGCACTTTCATTAATTGGGGTCGTACTTTTGTTTTTCGAAGGAACAAGCTTTCGACAAATAAAACTAGACCCATATATATATATATATATATATATATATATATATATATATATATATATATATATATATTTATATATAAATGTATACATATATATATATATATATATATATATATATATATATATATATATATATATATATATATCATCTGTGTCTGCAGCAAAATGTTTTTAAAGCAAACCTCAAATCATCAACCACAATAAATTGATCTTAAAAGATTGAATAAGAATATGGGAGACTGCTGTATCGTATATGCCCCATGTGGTGGCTACATCCACCACACTCCTGATAAATATATATAATAACCCCAAAATTACATTACAGTGTAGAAAGGGTCAGATGTCCCACTGCCCTGCTATATTGCAATCTTGTGCAAGAAAACTTGTGATGTTTAATCAGCTGACTGTTCAGTCAAATGTTCTAGCGTATTATGCAATGACTCATTGATGTAATGTCAGTAACCCATATATACATATACATATGTGTGTATATGCAATACTGCCAATGGGATTTTACTTTGCTTGTAGATAACTGGTGGCCAGTGGGGGAGGGGGTCTTACACTTCAATTTTTTAGTTGGCAGGTAGTGATTAATTCTGGTTTATGTGTGAAGATATAGGTGTGTGCAGACTGATGAACAATCAACATGAGACCATATCACAATATGATGATTTATGCAAGAACATATGCATCTTTCACCATAGTTGGCTTTTTCCTTTGGAGCTGCTGTACTATTTTTGTGAAATGGCCGTCTGTAAATGGCTTTTCTTGAAATAATACCTTTGAATTTCACTTAAGCATTACATGAAAAAAGATGATCAACTTTTCAAAGACAGTGGCACATTTGCTTATGACAACATAATCAAATAATGCAAGGCTCAACTCTTTATAAGCACATAATACTGTACTCTGTCCCAAGAACAAATACTGCTATAACATTTTTAAAAGCATTGAGCATTACTGGATTTCCTCACATTAATCACTTAGACCACATGCAGTGCTGCTGGCCAAGTTTGAAAAGCATTTATTTCAGCCCACTTAACGGAACACATTTAAGTCATTGGGCTGTTTCAAAAAAAGTTATACACTTTGCCAGATTTAACAGAACTTGCATTATGCAAGTTTAAATGTATTCCATAAAATGATGTACTTTATGTCCTTAGACTTAGCTCCTATCATTTTTTTCATTTATTTAAATTACGTGAGCTGGACCCCCGGCCCATTTTCAGTTTAAATTTTTTTACTTAACTAAGGAAAATATAGTTGAAATCTAGTATTAAAAAAAAACGTCATAAAACAAAATATCCTCTTCCAAAAAATTATAACTGAATAATAGTCCTGTGATCAGAAAGCTGATTTCTAAATATTAGAATATTTCATTCCACAATTAAGTATAAGTAAATATTATTTGGACTGACAGTTTCCTGCAAAATATCATATAAGGTGGCTGTCCAAATTAAACAGAGTTGTTGAAAAATGGATATAGTCATGCTTCTTATTGACAGTGCATTCCATAATATGTTACCTGTATTAAAAGGCCTTTTTGAAACTTTCTAAAGAGTAGTGAGGAGTGGGCAGGGAAAAGGGGCTGGCAACAAATATCTGTAAATATCTGGTGAAAGATATACTTTCAAGAAAAGAAAAGAACTGAGAGAAGGAAAAGAGCTGAGATAAAAAAAAAAAAATTATGACAATAAATGTGAAGTTTCCATTTGTCAGTGTAGTGTAAAAGGTAAAGTTTTGTTCTAGACACATAGTCATGCATCAACCAAGGTGATTAAATCTACAGATGTTGTTTAGTAGTGTTTCAAGTTATAGCAGCTTATAAAGACCTGCCATACTCAATGGGACTCCATAGTCCAGTCTGATGAAAAAAAAAAAAAAAACCTTAGCTACAGTGTTCATGGCCTCTGGTATTAATTTTATAATGGGTGATTGGAAATTTCATTAGGTCAGATACTGTGTTATATTACGTTGCCATTTTTAGTCTCACTAGGCTTTCTAGTTTAAGGTGGGAAAAGCCTTTAGCCTCTAGTAACATTCCTTCCTCTCTATCTAACAGATTATTCTAGTAGTTTTCTTCAGATTTACTTGCAGTAGCCGAATATCCTTTTTCTTCCGTGGCCTCTTGAATTGCATACAGACCTCATGTTTTGATCTGACCAAGACCCTGTAGAGTTCATGCATTATTTCTTTTCCTTTGGAATTTATCCCGCTGAGGATATGTCTCAACATTCAGTTTGCTGCTACATCTGCCCTTTCTTTCTGTTTTTTGTAGTCCAAATGGGATCAGCACCCTCAAATCATTTTTTTTTTGCATAGGGGATGCTAACATACCATGTGTTATTTGAAAACAACACCACTGTTTTGTTTGCCCAGATTGTACCTTGTTTGCAAGCATTCAAAGGATGCCAAGTGAGTTTTGCAGTAGGTGAGACAGTTTAGAAATACCCTTACTAAGTCAAATCTCTCACCACACTGATTTGATGTTCTTTGTGTTTCATTGTTGCAGTCATCACATTTGGGTTATCCCTGCCGGGGTAACCCTCAGTTGGCCCGAATACCAGAGGCTTAGTATTTCTGCGTCAGTTGCCGTCGCTCCGGGACTGACATCAGGTCATCAGTAATATAAAATAAGGCAGCCAACACCATTGCATCAGCTTTTCTTGCCGAGGAGCCCAAAGCAGAAGGAGTTTGCACGAGTGCCAGTCGGCCTCTACCTAGGTTTTCTTTTTCTGAATTGAAGTTGAAGTCTTCTAAAGCTAAGTGCCCCATTGGTGATTCTTTTTTTCTTGCTCTTACTGATGGAAAGTAAATACCACACTGAGACCTTCATTCTTACTGCATCACTTGCTTAGGCCCAGACCACGACGCCCCCAGCTGTCACTTTTGTGCTTTGTTCAATGCCAGAACTATACTCCATCGGGCCCTTATTGTAGCTAGATATTTTTGCTGTCAGTCCTCAAATTCTGATATGGCTTCGGTAAGCCATCCGACAGCAGATCTTCTGAAAAAACGTAAGGATAAAGACAGAGACAGACTGCACAGGTCCAAACCTACCGACGACGCTTCCGTTAAGCTAGTCGTCAGTTCTCTGGTCCTCAGTGAGGCACTTTCGCAGCCCCTGATGCCCACTTCTGTGAATTTGCAGTCCACTGCTGAGACCCTTTTGGAGTCTGATATGCCACGAGACTCTTCATCCACTAAGGATCCTGCAGATGTCTCTACCTTGGATGGGTCCGCAGCCGCTGAGCAGGCAACGGCTTCCGAGAAGTACTTCATACTACCAATTCTTGACACAGACTGGCTTCTTTCGTGTCTATCATTCTTTTGAAAACTACCGAGTTTCTAAGGCAAGGGGTATGAACCACACCCAAGAAACCGATGACCCAATCTTAGGCACCTGTTTACTTGCCTCAGTCTCAAATGCTTTAAATGGTGGAAGACCTTATAATGCTGATCAGGAGAAGCCAAGCTACCCCTTCCAAAAGAAAAAAGAGATTTGTCCCCATAGTTTTATCTGAACAGGAGTCCGATGACTCTGAGGTATCTGAATATGAAGGAATGCAACCCCGCTCTGCTTATGAGGATTCTGATGCAGAGGAATCCATTCCTTTAGCCTCTCCACCTGAGGACTTTTCCTTTGGGGAAGCCCTACATACTTTATGGGAGCACTTCCACTGGGAATGTCAGGACTACCCTCAGTCTAAAAAGAGACTCAGGGAATTCCTAGATCTTCCACAGCACAGACCTCTGGCCATTCCTCCTGTCCTGAATGTTGTGGATGATGTTTTCATGGAATCTAGTTTGACACCTGACACCCTCCCTTCTGCTTCCAGGAAACCTGACAGGTACTTTAGAGTCCCTGACTCTCACAAATGTATTTTCAAAAATCCTACTGCTGACCCTGAGGTTATTTCTCAAGGGCCAAAAGGAATTAAAGCAACTTCTGCTAAGAATTCCATCCCCCTCATATAGAGCATTAGACAGATGGGGTAAAAAAGTATACACCTCTGCTACTCTTGCTATTAGAGCAGTAAATTGTCAGTTCCGTATGCTACAATTTCAGCAACATACCATGGAACTCCTCAAACAAAAAATATCATCTTTTCCTGCTTGTGCAGTAAATAAAGAGTTACAAGAGTTAATGCATTCTGGAAGTCAAGTAACTAAGCACACCTTACAATGTGGTTTTGACACTCTAGAAGCATCTTGCAGGGCAGCAGTCACTCGTTCTATCCTTAGAAGGCATGCTTGGCTTAAGGAACAACCCTTGCCAGACCATGTCATATCCAAATTATTGGACGCAACCTTGCACAAAGACAACTTATTTGTCACCAAGGCAGAGGAGGTCTTAAAAAAGATGGAAAAAAAAATCTAAATCTATGCAAACAGTTAAGGACTTCCTGCAGGTCCCGCCACCAGGTTTAGTAGGCATTGTCCCTCCAAGCACTGGTCCTTTCCTGCCCCCTCCAGGTCAGCTCAGCACTGATCCTGGGGAAGCAGCCCCCCCCCCCCCCAGATAGCAGCCCCAGGGAATGCAGACATCTAAGCAATGGAGCTCCTCCTCTTCAAAATCAGGGAGTGCTAAGCCACCCCTTCATGGTAAGAATAAGAATTCACAATGACTCTCCACTTCCACCCCTCCCTCTGCCCACCTACACTTGCCCCTAGGAGGAAAACTCTCCTCCCATGCAATCACCTGGGCCACCATTACCAACGACCACTGGGTCCTCAACATAGTGTCCCAGGGATACAAATTTTATTTTCACACTCTACCAACCCCAAAAGGGTTCCCAGAACTTCCCCCAACCACTGGGCAGAGGCCAAAAAGCAAGTCCTTTCCCTGCTCTCTATGATGGCAATAGATAGGCCAAAGTTTCTACTCCAGACTCTTCCTGGTATGCAGAAAAGAGGGCACCTGATGCCCCATCCTCAATATATCCATTCTAAACAGCTTTCTGGTGATACCAAAATTTTAAGGGGTGGGAGGATGGCATAATGGTTAAGGTGTTTACCTTGCAGACACAAGGTGCAGGGATTGATTCTCACATGGGGTAATTGGCTAGGCATAAAATGGCCCACAAGGGCAGTTAGCCTAGTACTAATATATGAAGCTATGAACCTAAATGCTCACCCTCCAGAAACTACTTCCTATGCTCTCCAAGGATGCTTGGTTAGCCACCCTAGACTTAAAAGAAGCCTACCTACACATCCCAATCAGGGAATCATGCAGGAAATATCTATGTTTCAGGGCAGGATCACTGCACTTTTAGTTCTCTGCGCTTCCCTTTGACTTATCCTCCCAGAGTTTTCACAAAATGTCTGGCTCCAGCCATTGCTTTTTTGCAGGCAAAGAAATATTCAAATTTACCCATACTTAGACGACTTCCTTCAGTCAGACAGTCAGGAAAAGCTGCTCAAGCACCTGCCCTTTGTAAAGGACCTACTGACCTCCCTAGGGTACACTATCAATGAAAAGAAATCCAAACTAGTACCCACCCAAAAATTACATTCCTGGGAGCAAGCCTGGACACAGCTTCCCAGATGGCATTCCTTACACCACAAAAGCAAACCTACCTGACAGCCTATTTCTCTCAACTATCCACCAGACCCCAGTTAGCCACAAGGAAAATCCTGCAAGCTCCTGGGTTCATGGGTTCTTGCATTCTGCTCATTCCATATGCCAGACTGCATATGAGGAAACTACAGTGGTAACTAAAAAGCCTTTGGTGTCAACACTCTCAAGACCTGGATACTCTTATACCAATGATACCTTGTTTAAGGAAAGATTTTCTTGGGTGGGCAGCAACATGCTACCACAACAAGGGACTACCCTTCTCACAACCCCATGCCATCCAGACCCTCACCACAGATGCATCAGACTGTGCCTGGGGTGCACACCTGGACACCAGGTACATACAGGGCCAATGGAGCTCTTATCAAATACATCTGCACATCAACCAAACAGAGATGTTAGCTTTCCAGCATGCACTGACAGCTTTCAGACCCCTCCTGTCCCTGGGGGCTCTACTGATCAAAACAGACAACACCACTGTGATGTGGTATATCAGCAAGCAGGAAGGGACTCACTCGAACCCTCTGTGCAGGCTAGCCATGACCCTTTGGCACATGGTCTCAGCCATGCAACTACACCTGTTAACACAATTCCTGCCAGGCTCTCTAAACTCTCTGGCAGACAACTTAAGCAGAAATCTTCTGGAGCCACACAAGTGACAGCTAGACCAAAGAACCTTCACCCTTGTAACTCACAAATGGGCACTCCGAAGGTCAACCTCTTTGCTTCCCACTGCAACCATCAGCTCAGCAAGTTCTGCACCAGGGAGCCTCACTGCAAGGCCTGGAAAGTGGATGCTCTGTCCTTCCATTGGGTCAACCTCTTGGTCTATGCATTTCCCCCACTACTGCTCATTACAAGGGTACTGCTAAAAATAAGGGAGGAAATACCGAAGACAATCCTGATTGCCCCAGACTGGCCATGCCAGCACTGGTACCCACTGCTGTGCAGTCTCTCACCTCTGCCACCATGGCATCTCCCTCAGATCCCAACATTCCTGACCCAGAGGGAAGGAGAATTCATGCATCCCCAATTGCAGACCCTCAATCTGGCAGCCTGGTTTATTCCCTGACCATTGCACAAGTTGCCAAGCTCATCAAACAGGTTATAGATGTTATACATGAGGCCAGATGCCCTAGCACTAGAAAGTCTTATGCTAACAAATGGAAAAGGTTTTGCACCTCCTTCCAGGCTAAGGAAGCTGGGACGGCACAGCCCTCCCCACCTCTCATCCTGGATTACCTTGCTGACCTACTACATAGGGGTCTATCCTTTTCTTCTATTAAAATTCATGCCTCAACTATCTCTCCTCATTTCAGCACATAGCCATCTCTTTTCTCACACCCTCTCATCAAACAGTTCTTAAGAGGGGCTAACAACTTGAGGCCACCTAGAAGAGGAAGAGTATCCGAGCTACAAGCATTAATGGCTGTAGAGCCCTTCATCATTTTCCATGCTAACAGGGTCTCCCTCAAGACTTAACCCATTCTTTATGCCAAAAGTGGTGCCCAGTGTGGCTTTCCACCAATCCATTCATTTGCCCACTTTTTTCCCTAACCCACAAAACAAGGGGGAAAGGATACTGTACTCTCTAGATGTGCACAGACAGCTCAGATTCTATCTAGACAGGACTAAATAATTTAGAAAGACTGACCAATTGTTAGTCTGCTTTTCTGCAGGAGCAGAGGGCAAAGTGATATCCAAACAAACCATTTCTAAATGGATAGCATACTGCATCCATTTCTGCTACAAGCAACACGGGAAACCTCACCCTAAGGAGGTCAGGACACATTCTACCAGAGCAACCTCCACCTCTGCAGCTTTCCTCAGAGGGGTCCCCACCAGGGACAGCCTGGAGGCTGCAACATGGACATCAGTTCATACCTTCACCAAGTATTACCACCTGCCTATCTTCTCCAAATCCAGGGCAGGCTTTGCCACCACAGTCTTGCAGGGCATCCTAGCCAGCCCCCAGTCTTCTTGACTGCCACCACCCTTTTCTTCAGCTTTGGGAATCAACCCAAATGTGATGACTGCAACAGTGAAACATGAAGAACATACTACAGTCGTGTACACTTACCATAAATGTAGATGTGTGAGTGTATTCACTGTTGCAATCCTGGCTTCCCTCCCTCCATCCCCCTTGTCTCTCTCTCTCTCCCCTTACAAGTAATTTTTCGTATTTACTTTCTACTGGTGGTGTTATTCCACCATAACCTAGCTCCCTCTTGGGGGATCCTGACAGGGCAAGAAAAACTGATGTAATGGTGTCGGCTGCCTTATTTTATACTACTGACAACCTGACGTCAGTCATGGAGCGATGGCAACTGATGCAGAAATACTAAGCCTCTGGTATTTGGGCTGACTGAGGGCTACCCTGGCAGGGATAACCCAAATATGATGACTGCAACAGTGAATACGCTCGAACATCTACATTTATGGTAAGCGTACACAACTGTACTTTATTAGTGGCCAGTCCTGGGTGTCCCCACATGGAAATATATTCCTTGCCATTTTTATTTCTGTAAAGTAATTTTCACCAAGCAAATTAATATTTGTTTAGGAAATGCAGTGTCAAAGCACATCTGTATGACTGCCTATAATTTTTACCTCAAGAGTTTCACAAAGGGGGGTGGTCTTGTCGGTGGAAACTATGATACCAATGTTGTATAAAGTCTGCCACAAATTAATTCAAATTGTAACCTCACTTTCCACTGTATTAAAGATAAAATGGAGTATTCTATTTTTGTGGCATTTATTAAACAACGCAAATTGAATGAATAAACACTGGGTCTTCCCCAGCAAATTGGTTGAGCCAGATATTGGGATATGCCTGAAGATACAGTTTGTCTTACAAAAGAATTACAAAAGAATCAATAGCACTTATCCCTCCTTGATACATATGAAGAAAATGCCACCAAGAATGCAGTTCTTGATACAGGGCATCATATATAGGTTTCACATCAATGTGCACCATTGCACTGATATCAGAATGTGGAGAGATACCGAAATATTTTGGAGGTTTGTTGCTGTGTTAAAGGAAAATGCATTTTGGTTACTGTGCTAGGGGGTAAATAGGAAAGTTTCCATTTTTAACGCATTGACCAAGCCTTGACAGGCCTTTTAAGCTTTGGATAGATTAATTAGTGGACGGTATGTCTGCAGAAGTATCATCTGAGAGAAGCTGGCAGTCATCTTAATAAGTTAAACTCTGATTTCCATGCCTACACATTTCAATCCATGCAGGATATTTGCTTTCCTTATTGCTTGTAGCAGTGGGTTTATGACTTGAAAGTATAAAGCAGGAAAATCTGAGTATCTTTGCCAAGTCCTCCTGTGTAAGGGGAAAGGTGGAGACAGACTGGTGTCCAACATATCAACACTAGTCACAGGGTCAATATATAGAGCTTGTGCAGCATGTGTAAATTCCAGAGGAACCTCAGGCATGCTAGAGTAGCCCAAACATAATTGCAATGTATGGAGTTGAAAGCCTGCTTGAAATCAATAACTGTAGCCCCTGCAGGATCGGCATATTTGACATGTTATTAATGCATGCATTTAGTGTATTGATTACAAATCTAGCTTGGGAGGTATGTGTTAATTTTAAAAGGAGTTGAAGCCTAAGGGATAGAAGAACCAGCCCAGCCACCCCTCTCTCATTATTTTGGCTAGTTTTTTCTCATCCAATTATTCTGTTCTCTCTTTCCTTACAAATTGTCCTTTCCTTGTTCCATGGTGACATTGTAGTTTCCCCTATCATCTCTGTTCCATCTCTTCTGGTCTGTGCACAGATTGCAAAAAAGTTGTAGTAGAATCCCACTTAATCCCTGATGCTTATATGTTTCCTGGTGTGCAAAGTGTACCTACCATCCTTCCCTGCCTGGTGATCCATCTAACATCTTCCACTTTTTTAACTTTCTCTGAAGCCCTCTAAAAAGTACAATTGTTACGTCCTTACGTCCCCATTTTCTCACCCTGCTTTTTTCTCCATGTCCCTCTTTGAGTAGTCATAACACAGTATCTTCTCATCATGTCTGATTTTCATTCTTTCTGCTTTTAATAGAGCAACCTCTCCCCCCACCCTTTTTAGTTTTTCCTGTAATTTTCTTCTAATAGGATTTGAGAAGCACCCAATGTACCATGTAATTAACTGGATTTTCCATTCTGAAATTTTCCCACTTCTACCTGCTTTTCCTGTTGCTACTATCTGGCATAATCATTTCTTGAGGCCTACCTCCAGAACTGATCATTGAGTCCTTTAACAACTGCCTGTGCTCAGATCCTTCTTCCCCATCCATGGTGATTGGATCCCTACCTTTTGGCTCCTGCATGTGGATGGGTATGCCCTGGACATGTTTTTTTTTAAGACATTCCTTTCATTCCCTTCCTATGTGCCTCATAAATACAATGCATGCCATCCCAGTACTGTTGTCACAATCTTTTTTTCATATTTCAGCATTCCCATTCACTGGTGTCCCTTCTCCACTGCTTCTCATTAGTCTGCTGTAACAGCTTCATTTGTTTGATAGTCCAACAGATACCTCTCAACTGTACACATTTTCGCAGAATGTCCAGAGTTTTTACTCATATTTTGGTCCATTTTTCATAATTTTTTTGTTTTTGGGCAAATCAGTGAAAAATCATTAAAGACTGAAGTTAAAAAATGACAGAAATTTGAGTTTCAGACTTCATACCCTTCAGAAAATTCATGTTAATGTATAACCTGTTATTCTATCAACATTCTAAGTTTGTTAAAAGCAGTATTTAAAAATGGTCCCTGTTTTGGGCCTTTGTCCCACTTTTATTTGTGGCTTTGTCCAGATTTCTTGCTCTAAGAGGTTGAGAGGTATGGTCCAACATTTGTTTTTACAGTTTTACAGCTATTTACTATACTGCTTATACAACACTGTTATTTTATTTCACATTATTCTCTGGGTTGTTATTTTCTTTTTTTTTCTTTACCACTATTTAGTGCACATCAATAAGTAACTATGAAAAATGTATTGCTTATCCTGGAGGCTTTACCCGCTG